>NW_009693543.1:8123-13506 GCF_000703405.1 Apaloderma vittatum
TTAATAGAAAGCTCTTGCTGGTGTATTAGTTAATAAATTCAGCCTTATCTCTCGTAGCTCTTAGAGTGAGCTCTTAGCCTCATAACATATGGGAACACTTCTGACTGAGATACTAATTTTAAAATATACAAAAATACATAACAATATAGTTAGAACAATAATATTAATACAATAGTTTCTGGAAAGTATGATACTACCAGAAACACTAAGGGATTTTGGCTTGACCTCACAAATTTTAAATCAATAACCAAAACTAAATATAAATGCTAAAGTGTTCATGTGCTCATTAAAGGCAAACATTAAGACTTCAAAACCAAAGCCTCAAGCATGACTACACTCACTTGTCCGTGAGCCACAGCTTCTGCTGCAAGCTTCAGCTTGGAAGTGAATGTTCAGGGAAATGTGCTTGTTGCCCCTGTGAGTCCAGTTGCCAGCACAGAGCTCTGACTACAAGCTCCTTCCCCACACTCTTGTGTACACACAGTATCAGCCTCAAAATGGACTCAACTTAATAGCACTGTTATTCTGAGAGGGAAGGAAAATTAGGATTATGCACTTCTTGTAAGTGTTAAAATAATCCCATAAATCTGAATAAAATGATTTAAATTTTTTTGGTGAAATTGTCTGCAACACTCTGCCATGCATATTTTTCCTCTAAAGGATTATTTCAAAATTATGGACTCAGAAATGTTCAGCTGGATAGTTCTTGGGTGGCTGAGGTTCTCACTGAAGAATTTAAATGATGTAATAGCTATTGAACACCCCATTATATGGCTGCCTAATTAATGTAAATGATAGTTATGTCTCACTCTCAGAGGATTATTTTACACGGAGGAAAATCTACCCACTGCACAGTAGCCATTTCGATAGTTTTTATAGGAGCAGTTGCATTATGGCTTCATTGAGAAAAAGGTAAGTAGCCATCCTAAATAATGAAGATTGAAGGTTTAATAGCCCCAATAAAGAATCCTGCAGGTTTTTTATTTCAAAAATTAGAGTACGATTGCAAGCATATGATAATGAGAGGGAAAAGAGCACTGGCATGTGGAATCCTTTTGCAGCCCAGGCTCCTTGGGAACTTCCATTTCTTCTGAGCAGAAACAAGGAAGAATAAGGACTGAAAAAAAAGAAAATAAGCTCTTCTTTCACAGATTTGTTTAAGTTGGAAAAAACCTATAATATCGAGTCCAACCATTAACCTAGTACTACCAAGTACACCACTAAGCCATGTCCCTGAGCACCACATCTACACAGTGACTCCACCACTTCCCCGGGCAGCCAGTTCCAGTGTTTAGCAATCGTTCTGGTGAAGATTTTTTTTCTAACATCCAATCCAAGCCTCCCTTGGCACAGCTTGAGGCCATTTCCTCTTGTACTATTGTTTGTTATTTGGGAGAAGAGACCAACCCCCACCTCACTACCAACTCGTTCAGGTAGTTGCAGAGAGCACGAAGGTCTCCTCTCCTTTTCTCTAGGCGTGACAGAACACCCAAGCTCCAAGGCTCTCCCTGTGGCAACATTTCAGTGGAGAGGGATATGCTGGACTGTGCCTACTACACTTAGAAGGCTGAATTACTGGACCAGCTGCATATGCCTGATCACGTACAAACAAATACCCCCAAATAATGTGAAGAGCCCAACCTAGACCCATCTGAGTGATGATATGCAGACATAAGACAGCCTTGCAAATGTCTCAGGACTGTAGCCTATTACAGCAACTCTTTTTTGTGAGGCAATAGCCAGGGGACTCGTCATTTCTGTTACAAGACCCTATTTTCAAGGTTATATATCAGAGATTATAACAGCTATAAAAATTCAAATGAGATTTAAAACTTGGCATGAGCATTCTCACTTAGAATCTAGTATTTTTTAAGCATCTTTGCAGGAAAAGCTAGAAGTTTACTTGTTCCGCTTGTTATTTTAGGTCTCTATTGCCACATAACTCTCAATCTAGATCCTTACATGCTGCCCATCGCAGTACACAAGTAATCTCTTTACACAGTTGCATTTTCAGAATGGCAGTTCAGAGCTAGGACAACTGATTTGATATTTGTTTCTCCAAACAGCAAACTTCCAAGAAGCGTTTTAAAAGAGCTTCTGTTCCAAGCAGTTGTTTTCAGCAACAAAGCACCACATGTGTTGCAGTAAGTAAAAAGTGGCAACTAATATTAACCTGAATTACAGTTTCAATGACTATAAAACAAGCTGGCTGGGGATTTGCAAACACAATCTCCAGATATCTACAAAAGATCTGATTTATCAAATACGCTCCAGACAGAATTTGTTGTGGGTTTGTACTTGCTAATAAAAGAGGTCTGTAGTATTCATTCACTGTTGGTTTTGGTGAAAGGTGCTACCCTTAAAACATCTTGCAGAAAGGTGAGTAGATCTCTTTAGAATAACCTACAGGATACAGAGAGAGCCCCAGGCCCTAGAAATTTAAGCTTGGAATCACCAGTTAAATGAAATAGAGTGAAGCTGAAGGTTAAATATAGGGAGGGGAAAAAAAGATTGTACAAAGGAAGCCTTGGGTAGTGCCAAGGGCAAGTCCAATGCACTCTGGGCGCAGGGAGAGGTTAAAAAATACTAAATGCAAGCCATGGAGGATGAAATTGTATTATATCTGCACATCTTGTGGCCATTTAAAATGTTGCCTTGTGTATGAGGCCTTAAAAACACACACTGAAGAGTAGAGGCTAGTTCCTCCTCTGGTTTCAATCTACAGCCTTGCTGTTGAGGCCACGATGAGAAGCCCCAGCTAATGCTTACTTTTGGGATGACTGTTGTGAAATGATTCCCTGTCATACAGGAGATGGGCCGACATGGACTCACTCTTCCCAAACAGGTCTCCACACAACTCTCCGACAGAAAAGTGCTGCATGCAAATAACTCACCACTCGTGTTCATGGAAGAGTGGCACACGTACAGACAAAATAAGTGAGGCTGTTAGATTTATGCTTCCTCACCTTCGTTCTCACAATATTGCCATGCAGGAGTTTGGACTGAAAATTGATGTTTCATACAAAGAATACAGGGTCCCTTATATTCTAGGCTTGACAGTCAGGGTAAAACCAAACCAAACCAAACCCTCGCACTTAAATACATAAAAGGAGGTAAAATGAGTAAAAGGTATTTTTAATTTTTTTATTTTGCATTTACAATGCAATACCTTCTATTTGCAGTGACTTGCAAACAACAGCTTTAGGACAGCACCGCATCAAGATAATTACCTTTGTTTCTGGTTTGTTCTGTTGTTGTTCTGTTGTGGTTTTTCCTTTTTTTTTTTTTATTAAAGCAACAAAGTTCAGGCAATTCTTCAGGATTACTTAGAAAACCCAAGGCTTACAGAGAGGATAATAACATCATCTGGTTTTGAACAATGACTTACTTGTGTTTATAATAAAGTGAATTACTAAGGTGAACAGATTGAGTAATCAAGCTCAATTAAGCATGCGCAGCATTCACTGCAAGAACATTCACTGTTTGGTGGAGTAATAAAACAGCTTTATTTTCTTCTGACTTCTGGCGGTCTACCTCAAAGAACTGTTCATTCCTACTGCTAGCCAGCTAGCATTTCTGTGAAGATCTATAATGAATTTTAGCTACTTTGCCAAAGGTATTGCTCAGGAAGGAGAAACAAAAACATCCTACAGCTGTAAGCAGGAGACAATATTAGCACCTACGCAGGCATCAAGCTTCACTGGTGCAGTCCACGCTCTGATCAAACATCGGTTTTGTGTAGCAGAGTGATGTGCCTTGGAAGGGGAGAGAGGGGTTAGAGGACATCTGTCAACACTTAGCGGCCAGCCCAGCCCTAACCCTTCACATGAAGATAAGCCATTTCTGGGGCTACACACTTAAAAGATTGTTTCAGAAGACAGTTTTCTTCCCATGAAGCAGAATGGTTCACAGCTTCAGGAAAACTGCATTAATAACTTGTGGTTTGGCTCTGAGGCACAGGTATTTTAATTTGTTTTTATTGTTCCTGTTGCTCATGTTGCAGCTAACTTACAAATGACATAGAAATTGCACTTCCTTTTATGCAAAACACATTTTGCTTAGATACCAGAAGATGGAGCCACATGCTCACGGTTTTAAACTGATGATTTTTTTTTTTCCCGTTCCGACAGAAAAACCACCCGTGAAGCAGACAGTGCCTAGAAACTGCTCCCTTACCTTACATGAACTTGTCTTTTTACTGCATCTGTGTGTACTGCTAATCTGGTGCATGGCTTACCCTATGTCAGCTGCCTTTCTCAGATGTTGCCATAACAACTGAATTTTCCTTACTGCAAATATATTTTCTGAATTGCCTACTCTGTCAAAATGAAACAAGGAAACAGAACCAAACTAAGCCAGGCAATTCCAGCTGCTAAACTGTCACACTTTTCCTTCATGAAAGGATATATGCTTAAAGCAAGTCATACATGTCCCAGAACCATCAATGCAAGACTTAATTCATCTTGTTAAAAGGCCAAATAAATGCAGATATAATATTGTATTTATTCTTTGGCCTAAAGCTTAAAAATATGTGCCCAGATGAGAGAATATGCTAGGTTTGTACTCTGCAAATCCTTCAGCACTGCTGCAGTCACTCAGAGGAAGCCCCGCATTTGACGCGACTGGGGCATCTTTCCCCATCCCAGCCGTGTGCTGCTGCCCAGTGCGACCGGTTGCCACAAGACAGGGCACGGCTGTTTCTTCTCACTCTGTCGAAGGCAAATAAACTCCCTGTCCTGCTTCAAAATCTATTTGCCAAAAAACCCCAAACCGCTAAACCACAAAAAACCCACCTACAAACAACAACAAAAAAACCCCCACAACAGTGGGAGATGCTCTGCCATAGCTGCTTCCTGAGATCTGCTCGCAGGCAGCTCTCACCCACTGCCCTGCAGATGCACCCAGGCTGTGGCAGTGCCAGCTGCCCCCAGGCAGGGAGCACTGTTGACCCCCCGCAGCCCCCTGCTGAGCAGTGGGACAGGGCCAGGCGAGTCTGCTAACCCTGCCTCTTCACCCACAGGGTGTCCTTGTCCTACCGCACACAGCCATCTCCCTGGCACACCAAGATGAAAAGAGCCTTTGTAAAATGAAATACATCTGAGGGGAAGGGAAACTCTTCACTAAAGGTATTAAAGCCTGTTCGGGCTTTCCTTTGCTGGCTACTTGCTCCGTGTCAGCTCTATGAGCAGGCAGTCCTAGAGAGTCATATAAAAGCAAGATAATGGCATTCCTAATAAAGCCAGCAGAGACCTTTTGGGTAAAAATGTTTATTGTTCAAGAACACTGTCAGGTCCTTTCATGTCCTTTCATGACCTGGCAGTGTTGCAAGTAACTACAGAACTGCTTTATATACACAGACGTAATTATTTTTTTTGACACTCTT
>NW_009693543.1:13537-20716 GCF_000703405.1 Apaloderma vittatum
ACCTCAGGCAGCAGAAGCAGGTGACTCATTTTACTCCTGTTCATTTCCTTAGTATAATGCTGTAACCTCTTTCTAACAAATCTTCCACCACAACACTTAACATCTCTTTAATGGGACATTAAAAATGAAGTCAGCAAAACATTCTAGAGAAGTGGCTAACCTACCAAAAAAATAATTTATTTTTTACAAAAATCTAAATATGGGACAGAGCCTGCTGCCTCTGTAACACTGAATGCTGCAGCCTGCTATCAGCAGTAGACATTCACACATGTCTTCAGGTCCCACCAGTCCTTGGGGAACCACATTTTGATGGGGAAAACCACAAGAGTTGTGTGCAACACTGAGTGCAGCCTACAGCATTCAAGATTGACACAAGCGTCATCCTCTACCCAGAGCTTGTAGGTATCACCAGGAGACTGTGGCATGTTGAACAACCAAAGTAATAGTTACTACTAATTCTCTTAATTTACTTTAAAAAAAATGTACTTGCAAGCTTACCTTCACCAATTAATTAAAGGCACCCCAAGAGACAAATCCGAAGAAAATGTAATATTGACCCTTTTCCCCCCCATTTACTTCACTGTTGTGGCCAAAAGCCCAATTACAGCTTTGGCTGCCAGGATTTCTGAGCAGTGTCTCTAGGGCTCCTATGATTTTGGGACAAACACTTAAAATACACGAACAATACTCAAAGTTCTCGGGGCAGCACTACCTTTAGGAATCACTTGAGGGCTAAGAGAGCATGCTGCAACAGGAACAGAAAGGACTGTCATACTCTTCCCATCTGCAGTCTGGGTCCCTTGCAGAGCGGCCACAGTGGTCCCAGTCAAACTGCAAGAGGTGCAGACATCTCAGCCCCGCACCCAGTGCAGACACGGGTCAGATGAGTGGCAAAACCACCGGAAGTGCCTGTAACAAATCTACCAGGCTTAAACCACATTAGACTACAAAACCCACAAAGGACACCCAGGCACCAGTTGTGAAGTATGCAAGATGTATCCCAATTACATCACCTTCACTGTTGGTGCCCTCTCTGCTCAGAGAGATGGAAATCCCAGAGAGAAATACAGGATTCCTATTGAGCATCTATGCTGAAATGACGGCAAGCTGAGGAAATCTTCAGGAGGAAGCTGAAAAGGCCACACTGTTGATTGACTGTCATGTGCTCAAGATGGGCAAAAATTTGAACTCCTTCAAAAGGAGACCAAACATATCGCTTAATAAAAACAAGGCATCCTACAATGAACCTCTCCTTCCTATATTTATTCCTCTCTAAACACAGCAGTGCACAGATTATAGGAAATGGTTTTACATTTAACTTCAACCCCAAGTGGTAAAGAAACGGATTGTATCTTACAATGTAAATTTGCATCTACCATCATTTAACGGATGTTTTATACATGCTATGTACTACTGTGTTTTTATGGAAAGGCAAAAAAATTACTAGGGAATTTGTTTTTAATTAAGCAATAAGGCTCAATGGGGTACTGCTATCATGCAATAAAACCACTCCTGGGGTGTTGTGAGGCATTTGGTCCAGATGAGTGCTTCAAATCACCCCCAGATCGTGATTAGATGATTACTCCCTGGAGTTAATATTAGATGGTTCTCTCTAGAGTTGTCTTATTGCTATTATAAAAAGTCTTCGATGTGGGGAAACTAAGTAGCTTTTGTGCTTGAAGAAGATGAAGTTCACATTTTTGACTGTTGAGTGGCTGTCTGAGCTGTGTGGGCCCCATAGATCAATTCACCTATTTAGCATGCGTGAAAGATCATCTCAGTGCGTTTCTTTGACCCAAACAGTTTTACAATTAAGTGGCTTGCTTTTTTTCTGGGAGATGGAAGGATATAAAGAACAACTCCAAACTAAAGCAATCCCAAGACAAGGCACTGAGGAACTTGATTCTCAGATATGTATTACTGGCTTTATCTTTTTGTAGGGAATAATGAACCCTAATCGCTATTATGCTAATTGTATTAATGAAGGCTAATGCATGCAGTAACGGTAAGAGATTCTCCCAAGTTGGGTGGATAAGGAGGTACACAGCCTGAGGCATTTGTGGGGGCTCCCAAGCTAATGAATTCAAACAACCCAAATGGTACAGAGCCAAACTGTGTTTACCCTCCCCTGCATCCCCCCAACATCTCTTCAGGGTTGAGGTTAAAAGAAGAAATATTTCATTCCGTGAAAAGACAAAAAAAAATGAGAAAACAAAAACCAAAGCTTCCTGCATATTGGAAATCTCAAGAAAACATTAACTCTTGCAAGTCCTTTCCACTCCAAGAAAGGCAGGATGGTAGCACACACAGAGACAATTTTTGCGCAGCTGAACTAAAGCAGAGCAGAATCCTCAACCGCTCCTTCAGATATCCCTTAACAGCTCACCACACACCTTCTATTACACAAAAGCCCTCTTGTTTCTCAAGCAGACAATTCTTACACTTCACAAATTAAGGTGTGATCCTTCCCACATCCTCTGCGCCCCAGCCTATGTCACATCTTATATCCTGCACAGCCCAGGCAGCAATACACTCTCTAAAAGCCAATGAATCTCTTCCACCTGGTAAGAAATCCCCACTGTTCCTCCTTCACCTCAACATCTTCTCCATTTAAGCATGCTGAGGTTTGCTCTCTTGGTTTCCAGGATATCAGCAGAACACTTTGAAAAAAGCCACAGCCATGCTGCCTGTCTGCTTTCCCTTATATCTGAAGAACACAAAAGGAAACAAGGATTTCCTTTTGGCTTTTTTCCTTCCTTTCCCTTTTCAGAGCTCTCTGCACTATGCGCTTGATGCATAGAACTTCCCCAGGCAATAGCAGCCAGATGCCTTCCTGCACAAAAGGCATTGATGTGGGGCAAGGCACGGGTCCCTTACAAAGAGATGATTTTTCCTTTCTGAGCAACACACACGCTCAGCCTGGGTAGCAGTTCCAAAGGAAAGAGACCAAAGCACGTTCTTCACATAAAAAGAAGCAATATCCATGGGCAAAGCAGGGTTTATGAATGAAACTCTTTTATATGTCTCTGACTAATCAGTCAATCATAAGTGAACATATTTACATCTTTTTAAATTAACTGATTACTATCACACTCTTGTTCTTGTGCTTCTTCCCCACTTTCATATCTGAAACACCTAATCTACCTAAGTTTAGTGTTTGAAATTTCTAATTGTTCACCATGATTCATCTTGTGCAATGAAAACACACTCTGGTTGAGTGTATTGTTTAAAGAATACCAGCAGTAGGAGAAGAGTTCAGATGAAGAACATGCACAGAATTGTGTTATTCTGGAAGGAAGACTGAAGCCCAGAAAACGCAGCACTCTCTCACAGCATGCTGCAAAATGCTTTCAGCAGCTTTTCTAAACATCTCGGCTTTTCCACATTAATTCCATACATTTTTCCTTTAATATTACACCCCTCTCTGCACTGAATACCTGCACCTTCTCATAGTTCTGACATTTCATATGCTTGCATCACCTCTGTCTCGACTTTCTGTTTCATAATTCAACTAAAACCTGCTCCCTTTGCTAGGAACTCTACTCAGAAAGAGTGGTCTGGCAGCACACTAAACCTACTGCTTGTTTGTCAGTGCGTACTCACCCATCTCGCCCCTCTGAACACAACAAACAACTTCTGAGCTTTCTCTGTGGTATGTCCTCACAAAAGGCAGTTCTCGGGTGCAACCTGGAGAATCATGGTGACCGACCCAGTTTATCAATCCACTCAGAAAAAGAACAAGAAGCTCATGCTGTTAAGAATGAAAGAAAGGGTGGGTCAGTGACACAACCTGGAAAAAAAATGAGGCTAGGTAACATCAGAAAAAAAAAACCAAAACAGCCACTGAAACATGCAACTCCTTTCTTGCTTGGACCTGCTCACTTTTCAGTTACAAAATGCCCTTGCTACCATCAACCCAACAGCCCACACAGGAGAAGCCACAGAGCTGTCACAGAGCAGGTGGCCTTGGTGCTCTGGGAGGCAGGAAAAGGGATGCCAGTGTGGGACAGTCGTGGTATTTCTGTACTGCAAAGTGAGGTGCATCCACAGTCCTGGCAGCAGCAGCTTCCCACTCACTTCACACGCCCAGCACCAGAGGTCCAGCGTGCCCTCCTGACATCCACCATGCTTCTGCACACTTTCCGCTTGACTCCACAAGTGTAAATCAGCATATTTGGTTTTCTCATGGTTTCAAGCTTCAAGTTTTGTCCTGTCTCCTGCTCAAAGCATACTCTAATAACACACTGGTAACATCATATAAAGAAATCTCAATGACAAAATACCCTGAGTATTTTACTGTGAAGAAGAGGGATATAAATGGAACTACATATTACATACTGATCCAAAACAGAAAATAAAACTCTTACCAAGGTTTGGATGAGATCTTCTAACCACTTTTGTGATTAGAAAAACTGAAATTGGCCTATCAAGGAAACCCCTAGCATTCCTCACTCTCACTGCTATTTATCACTGAAAATTAAGAAGGAACAAGCAAATTACCTTATGCCTTCACAGCACTGAGATCCACAGACAACTGCCAAAGTTTTACACCAACACCAGCATACAGCCTAAATATGGGTTTCAAACACTTCTCATACTGCTGACAACTATATATGTCATTTTTACTGGGGAGAACACATCCCTTTCTTTTTCCTAGAAGCAAAGAGCAAATATTTGTTATGTATTTATACACAGCATTTAAATTTAGCCTCTGCTGTTTACCTGCTTGGTCATTATTGGTTGTTCAAGACTTTAGTTCCAACTCTACCTAAACACCATGCATAGTGCTGCATATACGCGACCAGAAGAGAAGGGCAAGGCACAGCAAACGCTCTTATGATGTGAACTTGCAGCTGCACAACCTACAAGCACGAGAGGTTTTGTGCTCCTTGCACACAACAGCTTTTGTAACAATCACTAAGATTTCTGAGCTGGGCCATGACCCTGTGGTGAGGCACATGAAGGCGTGAGTCAGGAGCTCTGGCAGATGTTCCTCAGCCTCACAAGTGATTCACTAGGAGCCAGAGCCTGTTGATGCTGAAAACAATAGCAAATAACCCCCTACCTCTATGTCAGTGATCACGCTGCATATGACTATATGTAACTCCAAGTTTCAGCTTTACTCTCTGTGAGGAAGAGAGTTACAGGAATTTATGCAGCACTGCAGGATCCTCGGAGTGAAGTGCTGCACATATGCAAAGCACAGCAACGTCTTTATAAAAAAAAAAAAAAAGCAAATTTATTGTGTATCGCTTTCTTAAGCAAAAGACAGACGAGCAAGCAGGGCTCACTGATGCTTTTAGGAATACTTTCATCTCTCTGACAATCATTCTGCAGACAGATTCCCAGGAAAAACTTAAGAAGTGGGTAACTTCCTGCACGCGGGCTAAGAGATGCCCAGAGGACACAATGACTCTCTGAAATGGGTTTGTCTGGCAGTAGCTTCAAGGTATGCAGACTAGCAGTATTTTGGAAAGCAGGATTCAGAAGTTGCAGTCTACGCTGGCAGAGCTCTGCTTTCTGTACCATCAGACTGGTAGGGCTTCAGAGACACAAATCAATCACAGCAGTTCATACATTTCTAACATAGGCTGATTGGCTGAATACACCAGAAGCCAGATCAGAAAAACATTCATCTCTCCATGGACACTGCACTCTTACACAGCATGGGACAGAGGCTATTGAAACTTACAAGTAACCTGCATAATGAACACATGTTGGCTTATTCATTCATTAAGGAACAGTATTCCAAGCTCAATTCAATGAAGTCTCCATAGCTAAAAGCTGTCATGTCCACTGATGAAATGCCCCATGTAGTCAACTAGTTAAAACAATCATCTATACTATGATCATGGTGGGTTCCTAACATTCCAACCTGAATGTCAATATTGAGTTCTATTAAAAATAATTTTATCAAATGCCTGTTTGTTTTTTTCTAAACATGCACTAAACATACCCTGAGCTCAGAATTTAACAGATGTTTTTGTTACTGTTATAATCTAGTCTTTTCCTGCAGGCTGTTGTAGTAATTTTGCCACTAGAAGATAATAAAAAGCCATTTTCTTCCCTGCAGAGCTTACCTTTGGCTGACTCAGCTGAGCAGCTGCAGTTTCTTTTACTTGCTTTGAAATTATTGCATTCCAGTTGGGCAAGGTATTTCTGCTACTGAGAAACAAGTGGTTTTGGAGAAGAAGCCAGAGGCAATAGATCAGCTGAAGAAGTCTCTTTACCTTGTTCCAGTTGCGCTGAAAGCTGGTAATCTGGACTACAGCTTTTTCAAGTGATCCCACAAATGTTCTGCTTTTAGAGCCAGGAAAAAAGAGCTCCTAAGTCTGCCTATGAAGCAGCCCTTAAGATCATTGGTTAAACTCTCGACTTTGTATATCAGTAAGGCATTCAAACAAGGATGTAACAGCTGCCAAACCAAACAAACAAAATACCACAGAAAGTCAGCTCTCAGGTGCAACTGCTTAATACTGACTGCATGCCCTGCATGTACCTCAGGGCTTCTCTCACCTCATGCAGCTGTTGCCTGAACACACCTCCATTTCTGACTGAAGAGGGAGAAAGGAGAAACAATGTTCAAATGCTATGGTGTTTGGCTAACCCATTGCCAACCCACTTGGCACACTTATAACGATTATTGCCCAGGTGAAAGTATGGAGAAACAACAAGAAAAATAAATCAAAGTACTACATCTCAGTGATAAAGACTATGATTAGGATAACATGAGAGCAAATTCAGAATACTTTTAGCACATAGGGAAAGACAGTTTAAGAGTAATAACCTATGGCTGGTTAGATCTGAATTATTCTGGCAGCTAAGACAAACTGACATATTTAGTTTAGTGCTTTGCATATTAACAGTTATCTTTATATATATATATAAAAACGTTTTGTGAAGGATTAATTTCTAAGATGTGAAGATCTCCCCAGACCTAGAAGACTGCTTCTAAGGCAGCCAGGACAAGAGACAGCAGGTGTCTGGGCTCAACACAAACCTGCTCCGAGCTGCAAGAACTGGTCTGCAAAAGCTCTGCACCTCCTTCCACTGACAGACCATTCAGTCCTGCCCTCCCACAAGGACAGAAAAGACCCCACACTAATAACCTCAGCCGAGCAGCCCACGCTCTGTGCTGAGCTCTCTTCTACCACGTCTCGGGAAGTCCGCTGACAGCCC
>NW_009693543.1:20786-21013 GCF_000703405.1 Apaloderma vittatum
CCGCTGGCTTCCCCCACACCCTCACTCCTCACTCACCTGACACACACAAACAAAAAAGCTCTTGCGGACACTTTTGTGACTGCCCAAGCACTTTAGCTCTAAACTGCATCACGAGCTTCCCAGCCAACGTTATTGTGACCAAAGCAAATGAAAATCTCAGGAAAAAAACCCCACATTTCCCATACTTTGCCAGGTCCGTCAGTGTCCACTAAAAATAGAAAAGGTGT
>NW_009693544.1:0-3885 GCF_000703405.1 Apaloderma vittatum
AGGTGCCGGTAACGGAACAGCGGAGGCCGCTCACCGCTTCCCTACAGGCTCTGCTTTAACTGCATCGAACTAGAAAATAGTTTGGCCGGTTCGGTGCCGGGGACGTACAGAGCCTTCCCACCTAACGCGCGGCAGGTGCTGCGCTGGCCGGAGCTCACAGCGTTCCGTTAGATGCGCCTGCAGTAGATTTTCATAGAATCATAGAATCATAGAATGGCCTAGGCTGGAAGGGACCTTAGAGATCATCTAGTCCAACCTCCCTGTTTTGGGCAGGGATGCCACCTCTCGACTAGACCTGGCAACACATGGGGACCGAGCGGGAATAATATTTTCTGGAATAATCCCACAGAACTTTTCTGCTTCCTGCTACTGTCGTATCTGCAGTCATTACACATGCGACTTGGATCTCTGAGGGGCTTTTATGGGGGTCTTTGGTGGTCTCCAGGAGTTTCTCATGGTCTTTAGGAGAAAAACTTGTCTTCAGCTTTGTGCAAACCCTTCAAATTATGCCCTATCTAGTCAGGATTTGGCTGCTGTTTCATCTGTTGGCTCCTCACCTTGTCCCGACCAGTTTTCTTTGGCACTTTCTAAAATGTGATTGATTGTTGAGACAGCGCAAGCTATACAAGCTGATTAGATTTACAATTATATTTCAACAACGGGGGACCAGTTACAGGATCTTGACTTCCTCCCTTTTCCCCGTTTCATTGTACCCTTTCCAGACCAGCAATGTGGTCCTCGTCGTCCGTGTCAGCTACTTGGCGCGCTGGCACTGGCAGCATTCCTAGTTACCCCACCCCACTCCCTGTCAGACCCCCCTTAAGTATAATCTTAAGGCAAAGATTTGTTATTCGAAGCCCAGCTTCCCGATAGCTTTGCAACCCCTCCTGAAGGCAATAATTACACACGGGATTCCTTCTGCTGTTTCTGAACATGGTGTTCCAGCCACGATTTCACATGCCGAGTGCTGAGGTCCTGGGTGAAGTACCAAAAATCCCCATAGCTGCTTCTGAAGGCCCCCCAAGGCAGCCTGTGCAGTCTGTGTTTCAAGTTCCGAAGCAGGATCTAGCGCCATGGCAGGACAGGTTAAGAGGCAGAGTCAATACAACGGTATGAATCAGGTTGGCACTGATCTGGGACACTTGTTAAACCTGGGCTAATTTTTGTCCTGGTCGCAGAAGCCCCACAAACCCTTTGGTTGGCACCATAAATCCTTACAATCAGCTTTATTTCAGACCCTTGTACTGTAAAGTCACAGCTGCAGACACTCAGTAACAGGTTAAATGCAAGTTCTGTAGATTTCATAAAGCATCAAGAACCACCTATAACAAAATAAGTTCCTTGCAGCTATTTCACAGCCTTCTGTTTGATCTAACAGCTGGGGTACCTCTGCGACTGGAGAAAAGTGGAAAACAACCCCTGAGCTTGGAAACTTCTTTTCTCTCACATCAAGGGTAGATGGTTTTTTGGAGAGAACAGGTGCCATGTGTGATGGGAAAAACACCTCTTCTGAGGTTCTGATACTGTCTCTGTCAGACAAAAGGACATTAAGCTAGCAAGCAAGCACAGACTTGTTCGCTACAGGACGGTGCAGAAAATCTTGCTCATGTATCAGCTGGAAGGGTTTCTGTACATGCATTGAACCTGCAAACTCTGAAGTTACTTTTTATTGATGACTGCATTCCAACTGTGCATCCATTTAATGCTGCATTCAAAACTCAATGGAGGAATAAGAGGCAGAGTGTTATTCTGGTTTGGACTAGCAGTAAGAACTCCAGCAAAGCCTGCATATGTAGGCATCAAGTTGAATTTGTGATTAATATTTCTGATTTCCATGATTAAAATTTTATTGTTGATCTAAGTCCTGACCAGAGATGAAAGTCAAAAAGATGTACTTCCTATCTCGCAAAACAAGTGAAGACTAAAGATACCACAGTCCAGCTTTGTACGTGAACTAATTGTGTACTCAAGTTTCTGAAGCTATACCGAATGCATTCAAGGGGAAGAATAAGGGAGACTATAACAGACTCTCATGGTATCCTACACACATTGTCCTTTAAAGCTTTTCAATCCAGTGTGGTAAGAGTAGGTATCACAAGCCTTGTCAAATGACTTTAGTAGCTAGATCTGCAAAAAAAGGCAAGAAAGTGTTCCTTTTACTTGAACCCATCATACACCATCAATTTATTTAATTTCCTTCTCTCCCCTAGAGCTCGCTGCCAGATAGACCTGGGCTATCTCCTGCTGACAGTAAAAGTCCTGTGCCCTGCCACAGGCAACACAGAGAACTTCACATCCAGGGCTGGACCGGGTGACATACCCTCGAAACACTGGATACACAGATGGCCACAAGGAAAGAACAGCTTGAAAAGCCACAGTTTTGGTAAAACTGCTCAAGTACGAAAGCTAGAGTTTTCTGAGGTACATGAAACCTAAGAAAAATGAGGCACATTAAATATTTCTGTGATGTGCAACAGCTGATTTTTGGTTTTTTTGTCAAGTCTCATCAGGGTTTTCCACAGGTGGCCAAATGCTGAGGAAAGAACACAGTGAATAGTGTTTTGCAACCACAGGGAAGCTTCTAACAGGCTGACTCCCCTTCACAGGGCCCAAACTGCCAAAGTCAGTTTTCACACCTCAAAGGTCTCCCCACCAAGCACCCTGGGACCATCTCAGACACACACATTTAACCGCCACTGCTGAGCATCCCTCACCAACACCTCTCACCGCTGTTAGGGAATGCTCATGGGGAGCTAATGGTCCCACTAAAGCACATTGGGCCTCTTTTTCTCAATGTATTAATGCTTCTTGAAGTTTTACATTTGTTCCTATCACCAAAGAATTCCTTAAGTTAATATGTAAAGTTTTCCTCCTTCCTCAAGGAAAGAAGAACACCAGAGATTACTAAAGCCATCTAGGTTCATAAATCCCTATATTGAGTTGCAAAGTATAGTCTGTAGTAGGACAGGACATAAAAGGTGGGAAAGCAACTCATGCCTACACGCACTTAGAGAACACACTGCCAAATCAGTGCTCATGAACTCATTCTTGAGGTAATTCTTAGCTGCATCCTTTCTTACAAAGCATTAGCCAAGTATTATATCAGTTGATACAACGATTAAGTCTAGAAAACACTTCTGTTGTGAATACAGTATGAAGGCTATTCCTCTCTTTTTCTGTTTGCCTCCAAAAATGCCATGACAGGTGGCAAGGATTCTTTGATGAGTTCTTTGGTCTTTCTTACACAAAATAATTTCATCATAGAATGGCCTAGGCTGGAAGGGACCTTAGAGATCATTTTAATCCAGCCTCCCTGCTGCGAGGGACGCCACCTCTCGACTAGATCAGGATCGAACGGGAATTTCTTTTAAACTATTTGTGTGAGCTGACACAGGCAGAATGCAGGAACAACCACAAAACCATGGAAGAAAGGCAGAATAAATTTATTCTCATTACCCCATGAAGCTGGGGGCATCTCTGCAGCAGCACCGGGGCAGAGTGGGAGCATAGCCGCCCCAGGGCTTGGTCTTTGCGACAGAGTGAAAAAGCCTTCGAACGTGTTGCTTTCACCTGAATATATCAGGGATTTTTACAGGCATCATTCTGCGCTGTGCTTTGATCTTTTCCACAAGCAGGGCAGGTGCCTCCGGGTCTGTCACAGGCCCGCGCTAGCTGAGCACAGATGTTCCACAGACAATTAGAACGATACATGTGGTTTTCAACACCTCAGCTGAAAGTCACCTGAGAGTGTTTACGGTTCTCCTTGCCAACCTTCTGCCATTTTCTCACACCGTTACAGAACCATGGAATCATTTTCTTCTTTCCAAAGCCCCGCTGTGCAGGAAAGAGGGGGCTCTGGTGGGGAACGCCCGGCACCCGCACTCC
>NW_009693545.1:0-213 GCF_000703405.1 Apaloderma vittatum
TAAAGGAAAAGCGGATTTAAAAAAAAAAAAAAAGGAAAAAAACACCAAAACAAGCCCAAGTGTCAGCAACGAGTTTGGAGAGAATTAAGCACCAATGTGTACATGTTTTGAAGCAGGTGTTTTTGTTTTAAACAAGACGGCTTTTTTTTCTCTTTTTTTTTCCCCCTGCATGGGGAGAAGAGTCCCGCGGTGGATGTACGGAGCGGCGCATCC
>NW_009693546.1:0-238 GCF_000703405.1 Apaloderma vittatum
TTTTACGTGTGTGCATTCCACCCAAGACTTTACCCGAATCCAGTGTGTTTGCTCTCATTCTTGCCCGCTCGCAGGTTTACTCCAGCCGCCCTCTCCCAGGCGAAAGGTCAGGAGCGCTCGTTTCGTTTTCTGCCTGGTTCCACCTTGGCTCCTGATGGTGCCAGTTCAGTTCCCCACGGCTTGAGCAGGCTGCCGGCAGCCGGGGGATCTCCGGTGGGGGTTTCGTGTGTGTGGTGTG
>NW_009693546.1:269-5908 GCF_000703405.1 Apaloderma vittatum
AGGATCTCCGGGGGGGTTTCAGTGTGTGTGTAGTGTCACTTGTTTAACCTGTCTCGTTGTAGGGGAAAAACAATAAAAAAGCTCAAGTAAGAGGAGCAGCCTGAATCAGAAGCTGGGGGAAGGTTTATCAGTGCCCGATCAGCAAGATCTCGGCGTGGAAGAAGGACGGACGTTGTGGGGAAGCAGCAGTGGCTGAAGCTCTGCCTCGTCCTTGAAACGCTGCTGGCGAGCTGAATCCCAGCTTTGTTAGACGCGGCTAAAGGGGGAGATGAAATGCCGCGATTGTCTCGTTAGCAGCCGTAAACTGATGGTGGAGCTGACCTGAGATGGCACGTCCTGCGCCTCCGAAATTTTCCACTTTCCAGCCCCGAGTGGCAACGCCCACAGTCGGTGTCCTCGTGTTCTGCTGTGCAGGCAATGAGAGAAACTTGTTTTCCCTTTTAGTTCTGCGCTTTTTGTCCTGCTATCTGTAGGAGCTTGGAGGTTCTGGGACTGACTTAATGTATTCTATATACTTCAAATTAGCCAGAAAGCTGTCAGAGAATTCATGCCAAGGAGTGAAAAACCTCTCCAAGTGCTTTGTGTGTTGTAGCAGTCGAGGCATAAAACCAACAAGTGCCCCAAATCCACCTTCTGGGTGCCTGACGCTTCTTTTGTCCTGCGTGGAGGAGGGAGGCGATTGCTAAAGCTGTGTAAACAGTCGCTGGAAACTCTCGCTGTATTGAGGTATTGTCTCGAGGAGAGCGCGGTTTTGTAGGACACGACTCTTGGTGAAATCTGGCTGTTGCCGAAAGTCCAAACAGGCGTTTGGAATCAGTCATGAGGTGCTTTCTGTGACAGCGGGAGCGGGGCCCGGCTGGAGCCAGGCGCTGCCGTCTGCTTCTGCCCGTCGGAGTTAGAGCAAAGCTGCCAAGTGCGCTCCGGTTACACAGTTTACAGTTGGTATTTGATTTTTTTCATTTTTTTTTTCTGTCTAAATTTCTATAGTCTTCTACTTACCTCGTGGTGTAACGGTGTATGTGGAGTCTCGGGTGCTGTCGAGGAGGCTCTGGCTGTGTGGACAGGACGGCTTTCCCTCGCCTGGCGAGGTGATAACTGCACCACTGCGGGTTTGGGGACCCGTTCTGAGGCTGTTGCGTTGGTTTTGCTCGCGAGTTAGGCGTGAGTTTAGCAGCGTGGGAAAGGCTTTATTAAAACTCCTTGACCTGCATTTCGCTGCGCCTGAGAAGAAGCTTCTAGTGATTTGAGTGATTTCCTGCAACTCCTAACGTTTGCAAAAATAAAGCAGGGATCTTACTGTGGTTAAAAAAAACCCCAACAAACCCACGGGTTCAGACTGTGCCACCAAAAATTATAAAAAATTAACTTGGGTCACAAGTTTGTGCACGGCCACGGCCTGTCAGCAGCTTCCCTGGTGCCTGGTTTCCTGGCGCAGGAGGCTGCAGCGATGCTGCTGGGGCTCTGCGACGCAGGATGACTTCGCATTTCCCTGCTCCCTGCCGGCCGCTTCCCTTACGCCTCACCGGCCGCGGCTCCGGGCTCGGGAGAGCCTGGGCTCAGAAAAGCGAGCTGACCGAGGGCAGGAGGAATGGGAGCTATGACCGAGCTGTCCCGGTTTCCTCCAGTCGGGGTTTTGGGCTGGATGGGGTTAGGAGCCGATTTTAAAGGGGCGAGCGGGTCTGATGGAGCAGTGAGAGTCTCCTTTAAACCAACAGGCAAAAAGTAAGGGCACGTTCACCTCGTTTCTTATTCCCCTGAGGTGAACAGATTGCCCTTGCCTCTGCAGCCTGAAGGTTGCTCCGACTTTATTTTGGCAGAGAAGAGTCTGACGCCTGTGGGGGCAGAGGCAGCGGCTGGAAGGGCAGAGGTGGTGCCCGTCGTGGATCTGCTTCTCTGGGAAAGAAAACATCTCTTCCCTCCGCCAAAAACCTGAGGGAAATAAGTCGGTGTCTTGTGCCACGTATGATTCTGTTTAACTAGTTTGCAGGTTTTCAAGTATATATATATTATTTTTTATTTTTTTTTGTGGGCAGCATCGCCTGCCCCCAGCAGGCTGCTCTCCCCATGATCCATCTTGGGATGAGAGGCACAAAATCTGGGTCAGACTGATCGTAACTTGAAAGTCAGCCTGTGCGTGCCCAGAGGCGCGTACCGCCCAGCGCAGTTAAGGAGGCTACGAAATGGAAATGCAAAGTTCAGGAAATAAATTCTACTCTTCCCTAAACGGGAAGCCGGAGGTAGTGGCTTGTGCAAGTGCGTGTTGGCTTTGTGATGCTCCTGCTTTCGGAGGGTTGAGGTTTCTTAAAGTAGTTCCACCGGGTCGCTTAAAATAAAACTTGTGTGGGGAGGTGCGGTCTGACTTCTTGGGGTCTCTCGGGCGTTGCGAGGCCGTGACTCCCTGCATCGGCTCCCCTCGGGGTGCATCAGCAAGGCACGGCCCTGCCGACGCGGTCAAACCGCGGATAAGCTGGTGGGAGCGCCCCGAAAGGAGCTCCCCTCGAAAGGGAGCAGCCAGTTCAACGGGGTAAGTGGGAGAAACTCTTCAGAACAAGCTCGAGGTCTCTGAAGTAACGCTGCGGTATCTTTCAGATGAGCTAATGAGAAGGTGCTTTTTACTGATCCCAGTGAAGAGGTTCCTCGCTGGGCACAGAGAGATCCTGCGCGTGAGAAGAACAGATGGGGCAAGCGCTGGGTGTGACACGTCAGCTGGTGCTGGAACACGAAGAGGTCCAAACCGATTTTAGTGTGAATTAACGGAGTATGATTTATTCGCTGTGGAATAATTTGAGGATTTCCTGGAATGGATGGAGGAATGTCCAGCTACAGGAAAGCTCTTTTCCTCATCTGTAGCGCAGCTGTCGGCGTGGGCCTGTAACCGAGGCTCTGCTCCCTCCCACACCTTCCCTCTGAGCAAATACCGGCTCGACTCGGTGTTCTTCAGGCAGGACTTGACCGTCCTCTGAGGCTCCTCCAGAGGCAGAAATCTTGAGTCCTGCAGGTTGGTGTCACACCGAGGGCCTGGGCAGCTGAAGAACTATTTAACGCAGTTTTTTTAATCGGCTGCCCTCTGCAGCCACGGTCATTTCCTCCGTTTTGCCCTTTCATCTTCAAAGCTAACGTCAAAATGCATCTGCCCCGGGCTCTGGCAGTGCCTGATTTGCGTAACGAAGTGATGCACAGCGCGTTAAGCTACATCTTGATGAAGATTCCTGAACGCTTCCTGTGGAGCCAGCTCTGTTCCATTGGGATGGAAATGGTGCAGGAAGCATCCGTCTGGCTCGGCTGGTCAGGGCATGAATATGCCTCAGGATTTGTTTTCTGCCCTGGAGTAGAACCTGTGCTGGCTTCCCTCTTGTCTCGGTTAACTCTGCGAGCCCTGGTTCAAGCTGGGAGCCTGGGAATTGCTGCCGTTCGGCTGCTCCAGCCCCGGAGATGGAGAGCGGGGAGCTTCTGCTCCGGTTCTCGGCCCCTGCCTCTGGGCTTTGGGTTAGGGCAGCCGGGAATTTGCCGGTTGTTTTTACATACCCGAGAGACCGGTTCTGGGTGTGCTGCAAAAATGGGGTTTAGTAGTTAAGCTGATTTTTAAATTTGTATTTATTTTTTTTAATATACATAGTTTCTGTATTCCCTATTAAGTTATATACAGACGTGGAAGCATCCCGCTGGTAACTCTGTGTAACCCCATGGTTATTTTTCCCCAGAATCTAGATTACTTTAGTGTCCCATTTCCGACGTGGGCCTGAACCAGAGCCATTATCCGTGCTTTTTCATGGCAACTATTGAATAAAGTGCTGCCACATTAACGTGGTCCAAAAAAACCCCCATGATGCGCTTCCTTCAGCTGCTCCTGGTGCAATATTCTTATGCTGGAGCATGATCTGGGTGGGATCAACCCTGATTTGATTTTAAGAATTCCTGATGGATTTGGGGTTCAGAATTCCTCACCCAGCAGCTCGGCACTCGGCTCTGTTCGTTGAGGTGCACTTGTTAAGGTCTCCAGGAAGAGGGATCTTGGTGGAAGAAGAACTGAATTTCTCTCTCAGTTAGTGGGGTAAGAGGTTGCGTTCGAGCGGGAGGCTGGCGACGACCGGCTCTTTGGACAGACCCTAAATTAAGCCGTCAAGAGGAAATGCTCCTAAAAGGCCGCTGAAACAAAAATAGCAGGAAGGGTTCATCTGCCGTGAACGTGTGGAAGCTGCGAGCTGGGAGTCCAGCCTGCAGGCTGCATCTGCTGCTGACGAGCATCCGGAGTGAGGTTAGAAAGGGAGGTTCTCCTACAAGCATCAGGTTCTGTGGGGGCAAACCTTGCTGGGCTGGCGTGGGCGCGGAACCAAAGACGACGCTACGAACACGCAGGACTTGGCGTCTGCAGGTTCCGGTTCCAGGTTCCGACCCGGCTCGCCCGCTGCCAAGGGCCGGCGTTTTCCTTTTGGCACCCGGTGTGTTCCCCCCAGCCTCTCCTTGCTTGTTCTCCAGTTTGTTGGATGGTCTGTAGCTGTTTTCTGACCGTTGTCTCGGCTCTTGCACGTCGCGCTAGCATCACGAAGCGGCTCATCGGTAGTTTTAAATATTGATTTTCTTCGTTATGCTAAGTGGACGTTTTGAGAAGAAAAGGATGAATTGTTCGTAGCCCCAAATTTTATTTATTTAAATTGACCAACCTAAAAGCCAGCGTTTCGTTTTCAAATTGAGAGCAAGGGGAGGGCGTGGTTGCCAAGATGACTACCCAAGAGCCACGGGTTTTTTCTTTCAAGGAGACTGGCCACTGCAAAGATAAAGCTTCTAGAAGTGACTTATTTCCCTGCTCCAAACTCAGTGGAGGGTAACGTGGTCACTTGTGTGCAGAGCCGCACGGTGGTGTGCCTTGAAAATAGCCCAGAACTCGGTCTGGAAGAAACTCTACCAAGACTCTTGAGGATAAAGATGTTTTGGTTTTGGGTCAATAGCCGTCATTCATTCAGCTGTGACCCTGTGCAAGGGGTGAAGAGCTCCAGACCTTTCACCCCGAGATTTCCATTAAGTGTTAATGCTTGAGCTAAACCAGCAAAAACAGCAGTTGCTGCTTGAAGCCTGATCTGGCTTGAAGTCTGACCTTTTATTGTTAAAGAAAAAAAAAAAGTGGAGATTTCACTGAATTCGTTTCCATAATACACTTACACGCGGTGCCATAAACCCCCGTGTCGATGGGACCCCTTTGTTCGTGAAGAATTTGAAGTATTGCCCCACAGAGGCTCGAGCCTGTTACATGTGTATTGGTGGCCGTGTCCTGCTGATGGAGAATTTCCCGTAGTTCAAGGAGTAGGAGCCTTTGTTTTTTCGGAACAAGGGGGTCTGTGTTCTGCCATCGGTGACCTTGGGCTGCTGCGCAGCGGCCGCTCGGGTCAGCCCTTCGTTAACCAACCCCGACAAGCGCCCGTTGTGTTTCCGTGGGCGCCTGCGCGTCGCTGTGTCCGCAGTTCTCCATCTCCAGCTCAGTCGCCGGTTTTCTCCTCATGTAGCTCGATCGTTCTTGAGGATTGGTCATAAAATGAGGACTCGCTTTGCCTAAGGTGCTTCCGATCCTGTCGTCTGGTTGAATTTGCTGTTGGAACTCCAAACTTCTTGTTTGTAGAACCAGAGAATCCTTCAGGTTGGGAAAG
>NW_009693547.1:0-5491 GCF_000703405.1 Apaloderma vittatum
GCCGCTCCCCCCCGCCCCGGCAAGGGCAGAGCCCGGTCCCCAACCTGCCCCTCCCTGATGGCTCGAAAAGGTGCTGATGGGATTAGAGGGAGGGGAAGAGGGGGAAACTGAGTCCCAGAGTGTCCGGGCCGGCGGCACCTGTGCGAGGTGGGGGCTGGATGCTCCGCTCCCGGCGCGGAGGCTGAGTCCGGGTCCGGCAGGTTATTTGAATTTTCCAGTAAAATAAGAATTGCGGTGTCCTTAACAGCTTGAGAAGGTTGCTGCTTCTCCCGGCCGTGGCTGTGCCACTGCTTAGTTTCTGCGCCTCCTTTGCAAATATATGTATTTTTTTTCCTTTCCTCAGGAGCTTTGTAGTGTGTTGGTGGTAAATAAGTAGAAGGCAGTAAATAAAGTCTTGTGCTGGGCTTTGATTTGCTGCTGCTGGTGTAAATTCTTATCGGTAGACATAGGGTATAAGCAAAATATTAGTGCTGTCAAGTTCAAGTGTACAGGTCTGTACAGTAAAAAAAAAAAGAATAAAGCGCTGCAAGATAAACAAAATTGTGTCGGTAACACCCTTAAAAAAACTGCTAATGAAATGCAGTTTAATGCCTCCTTTCTTAAAAAAAAAAAAAGAAATAAAACACTTGTCCTACTGCCAGACTCTCATTTATGTTGATACCAGCTTAATGCCAAGTTTGCTATAAAGCATTATTGTTAAAATACAGTGTACTGAAGGAAGTACTTTTGCAAAATGCTTTGTTATGTTCTGGAAGGAAGAGTGTGAAAATATATCCTTGTTCGGCTTGCTTTTGCAGTTCAAATCACTTAAAAATTGCCTTTTTTTGGTATTTATATGTTTTTCCCCCATAAGGAAATATGCCACTGGTCCATTGGAATTAGTGCGAGTTATTCAACAGTAGAACAGAACTTTCCCGAGTAGTCTGTGAAGTGTGCAATTACTGCCATTTCCATGAAGTGTACAGCAGCTATAATCCCACAGAGCACCTTTGGTTCCCTTAGGGAACCATGGACAAATCTGCTTTGTTTATATATATATATATTTGTTAATTATTATAGTTTTTAATGCCTAGAGAGTGTCTTTAAAAAAAAAAAAAAAGCTGTCTAAATATTAAGTAAAGCTGTTCTTGGTGATGTTTTTTAAAATTCCAGATACTGAAATTATTTCAGTGATACGATCAAAAAAATCTAAAAATGTGAGTGTATGCTTTTCTGGATAGCTTAATCCTAAAAAATAAATACGTTTGATTGCATTATTTTTTAAGGAGTCATATACCTGATAATTTTTTATTAAATGTGTCTGGAGGTGGCTGGATTAGAAACAGCTCCATATTGAAAATGAGGCACATTATTTAGAAAGAAAAAATCACAATCTCTTCAGAGCTGACCTTAGTGTTGATGTCTGTATCTCGCAAAACTGAGATGAAAGAACAAGAGATACCACTGTGAGTTAAAATACAAGCAAATGAATTAGTGTATAGCGGGAGTATCTATAATGAGTTTCCAATAGACAGAACATTGTGATAAGGGGAAAGAGAAGGGTTATAAAATTAGGTAATAATATCAACCGCAGTGTGAAAATATTGGCTTACCACTATCTGCATAATTTGAATTTATCTGGGTGTGATGAGTCTTAAAATAATTCCTCCACTTCCCTTTTTGGAATTCCATTTCTGTTAAGTGAAGCTTACAAGTTGGACTTCACATAATTGTTTTCCTCTTTCCTGGATCCTTATTTTTTAGTATTATAGTAGCCTGAAGTTGAATGACTTTTAATCTTATTTTACAGCTATGGTGACAGATATAATGCATTTATATATCTGGTTGAAGAAGGATAACTTTTGGGGAGTGAATCTGAGCCATAGTTGTGTAAAGGCACTGCACTTTTAACCCTCCCAATGCACCAGTATTAGCCCAGTTATGAGACAGGAGAGATGAAACTCGCTGTTTCCACATTTATACAAAAAGTGGGAAAGGAAGGGATAGGTATGGAGAGTAAAGAAGAAGCAGATCTGTATTTTTTTATAGAAAGTACAAACACAAATAAAGGCTAAAAATAGCGTCTGAGAGAAAAAGGGGGAAAGTCATTCAGAGAACTGATTAATTGCAAGTAAAACACTATGAACTGAGCTCTTCATGTACTTGAGTCTGATCCCTCCCTAAAAAGCAGGTCTGTCTTTTATATTACATTGGTATTAAAAGTTGCTGACTGCACTATCGCATGTAATCTCTTTTCTTCTGTTTAGGGTTAACGTTCTCATCTGTGCATGTTCTGTTAAAATAAATACTGTCACAAATGTCATGCCGTTATTTTTAAACAAAAATGATAAGAATTTTAGCTGGACGTTACTGCTGTCTGCTGCAAAGTTTATTATCCAGAAATTGTGCTTACTTTTACTTTTTAACCACCCAGAATTTATGCATACACATCTCCATCCACAATCTGTATGCTGTAGACACTAAGTTCTTAAAAGAGATCAGAATTGCTAGGTGTCCTTTTACCGAAATAAAAATTTGTGGGAAAGTTACTGTTTAAATATCTTGTCGGCTACGTCCTGATAATCTCTAGTATGCTTTTCCTGTAATTCCCTAAAAATAAATATTAGAAACATTTTCTAGTTTCACACCATTTTAAAAAAAAAAAAGTTGGTAAGGGTAAACCATAAAACATATATTAAGCTTAGGAAAGAAATGTTTGTTCTCCTCGGAATGCCAGAGGTTGATCATTTTCTTGAGATTTGAGGCTGGATAAAAAATGTGTGACAGAGGTTCCCTAAATATGCCACTGCAGTAGTCGTTCAAGATGTGGCACAGCCAGCCAGTTCCGAGAAACCCACACGTGGCACCCTATACTTCCTAGACTTGGCTAATATTCTGCATTTTAATAGAGCAGATGTGATTAAAGTCAGGCCCGAAAACAATGAGATGGGTTTTCATATACTTGATGATGTGTAGGTAGAAAATGTGTTCGTCAAATAGGTTACCACATGTGGTTCTTAGCGGTGCTGGCTTTTGCCAGTCTGGCTTGTCAGGCAGGGTACGTGCAGCTGGCAGAATGGCTGCGTTGCGAGCTGCAAGATATTGTAAATGCCATTAAGCCTTTGTCACTGGTATTACCGCAGCTGACCATAGAAATGCTGCATTTTTAAAAATCATAGGAGTTTATGTCGGAAGGAAATGCATCTTGGAAAGAAATCTGTGACTCTCAGAAGACCTCTGCTCCATTTTGCAGGGCAGCGAGCTTTTAAGCAGAAGGTCGGAGAGCAGCGTCTTTGGATGGGATCTGAGAGTTGCAAGAGATAGAAACTCACATCTACCAGTGTTGGTTTTGTTTTTTTTTAAATTACATTTTTTCTGTCACCTCATGATGAATATTTAAGGGATAAAATAGCAATTAATATCTTTTTTTTCCCTGAAGAATATTTTACAGGGTCTTTAGAAACACATGGTACTGACTTTTCCAGTTAGTTGAAACTGTCTAACTGTTTTAAAAGTACAACAGGAAAGCGATTATAGCATAAGCAAAATAAATATTAAATGAGTGGGACAACTGTGACTTTCCTTAAGTATCTATGTAATTCCTTTTTTTCTTACGGTAACATATTTTCCACAAAGAATAACTCTTCAAGGTTGAATCCTGTACAGTTTCCTTTTTTCCTTTTTTCTTTCTCCTCCCCCTCCCTCCCGCACGTAGGGCAAATCAAACGCTTGACGATGTTTTTTGTTAGGAAAGCACATAAAAAATTTTTTTGAATATACCAATAACAGAAAAAGTATATATATTTTTATTGCAACAAGGAGATTTCATTGGTTGAGTGAAATGGCGAGATGTGACGCAAAAGGACACTTGGACGGGTAGAAATGCTGATGTATGCCAAAGCAGGCGTACCAAGAAATGCTGTTGCTATGAGAGAAACAGAGGGAGAGGGAGAGAGAGGGAGATCGTGAGAGAGCAAGTTGTGGAGGCCTTATTTTTCTCCTTTTCAGCTTACAGCAGAGAGACCTCAACACTTCCCGGTTCTGGCAGAGAGGGTTTAGAAGCTTTTGGTGGGTATTTTTCATGAGACTGTGCGTTCAGAGGAGGGGAGGAAGACGAGAGAGATGCAGGTGACCTTAGAGTACAAAAGCAATTGGAAAGTAGGAGGCTGTATATACTAAGCCAATGATCTGTGCTATGATAGATGTACAAATTAATACGACAGATGAAGCAGCTTAGCTCATTATCCACCTGATGGCATTAAGACTTAGAATTTAAAATTACAAAATTAAAATGCACGCACACACAGACACAGACAGACAGATACTTCTAATGACCCCACCTTTTCAGCTTATGAATTATCCAGCTGGGATACCGACGTCTCTTGTGTAACATTCTTAAAGAGCTGCAATAAATTCACCTTGTGAGTCCATTAGCCAGAAGAGGGGGGAAAATAATTTGCAGGAAATTTTTTTTTTTTGTCTCTTCGTCGGCAAGGGGGAAAAAAGTTTGTGCTATGAACTTAGCCTAGCAGCTTCTGGAATGTGAGCCAAAAGGGGCAGGAAGTTGTTTTACAATAGCGTTACAGTGATCTGCCACAAATGGAAAAAGCCAAATGTTGGACTCGGCAAAGAGAAAAAACATCCTTCTCCCCCTCATTTCCCTCCTTTTGCCCCCGAAGAGAGAAAAAGAGGAAGGAAAGCTGAGCTAGAAGCTCTTTTTCTTTTTGCATTTGCTTCTTGTAAGTAATGGAAAGATTATCTGACTTGCATATTCCATGGCAAGCACGAGGGAAAGAAGTATCAAAGGGACGTTTAAAAAAATGCACTTGGTAACTAGCAACGGGACTTTTGGCACAATTCCTTGAGTTTGCTTGAGGTTATGGAGGGGGGATGGGAAGAAGAAAAGCCAGTCTACGCAGTACGTTTTCTTTAAAAAAGGGGAGGGGGAATGGAGGAGAAACTATGATTTTTTTATTATTTTTTTTTTTTTAAAGGAAATGTGCGTTGATCCTCTGAAGCTGAATCCTCAGGCATTTGTGGCCCGTCTTTGCAGTCCGATATGTTTTTTTGTGAGTGTGTGTGAGCGCTCTCAATCAAACAGCAATCATGGCAGCTGTTTTTCTTCCAGCACAGCAGTTGAGCTGTCTCGCCCAAATGCTTATCAGCTTTTGACTCAGTGCCAAGATAGTTAGAAGGGCCAAGCAGCCTGAGCTTTGGCTGTGCAGCTGGTTGAGAAGTAAGGGCATGAGAAAACAAAAATCACCAAGTTTTTTTGTCACATGCAGCATTTACTTTTTTTTTTCTTTCTCCAAATATCTATTTTCAACCCTATGCGTTTGGAGTGGGTTTTTTTGTGTTGATTTTTTTTTTGTGGCTTTTTTTTTTTGTGGTGCTTGCGTGCTGCATTTTCGTGGGGTCCTTTCGGGCTCAGCTTTCTCTACGGAGGGACGCCTAGGTATGTGTAAATATTAAGAGGAGCCCTCTTCTCTCCGGTTTAATCCCGGAAGATATT
>NW_009693548.1:0-2331 GCF_000703405.1 Apaloderma vittatum
TTATTATTATTATTATTATTATTATTAAACACAAACCCTGGCTTATTTCCCTCACCTACGTACCAGGGTGGGAGCAGCCTGCGCATATGCTGAAGAAACAATGCCATGTGACTAAACAAATATTTGCTAGGAACTTCAGAAATAATTGAGTCAGAAGACTGGCAAAATATTAGCCTCACGCTACAAGGAACAAGGAGCGAAGATCAGATTGGTTATACTTGCTAAAAAGAACACCATGTAAATTCACTGGATACATTATTCTTTGCAATTAGGCACTTAGCTCTCTGCAATTTATAATGTAATGCTGTTGCTCATACAGAATACTGGAAAAAAGGAATAAAAGACGTAAGTTTAATTAAATGCCTAAGAAGCAAAACAGTCTGTAACTTTACCTTTCTCCTTTTGTATTTTTTTTAGGCTGGTCCCAGTTTCTTGATCAATGAGTTCTCCTTCCCTGCTGTTGGTCAGCATAGCTAAAAAAATCAGAGTGCACAGCTATATAACACAGCTAGTAAAAAGCACGCCAGAAGAGAGGAAAATGCTAAATTTTATTTCCTCTTTGTCAATATTTTGGTATTTTGACATTTATTTATACTGTGTAAGTTCTAAAGCAATTGACCATTTTTTCTGTCCATAATCAACCATCTCACTGTCCCAGTTCAGCACTTGGAGCCAAGTATAACACGCAGCAAAAGCAAATCTGCTCAAGTTGATTAAACGAAGATACCAAGATAGAACCGAAATTACTACTGAGATGAATGTGATTTCTGATGAAATGTTCAAATTAACTAATTAGGAAAGTGCTTCACAGAAATAATTTTCGGGAAAAATACATTTAAGGATTTAAGTATTAGTAATTATCTCTAAAGCAGCAAGCTTAAGAAAAAATACAGACAGAGAGTAATCCAAAGTGAGAGACAACAGAGAAAAAACAATACACTGCTGTGCTGAAAGAAATTCTTAACACCTGCAAAATCAGTGATAGGTGTTAAGTTCGTGATTACAGGATGCCTCACTTCTTTGCTTTTATTTGATTAAAACATCTCCTTCCCTGCAATTAACCAATTACAGAATTTTAAGGTATTCCATTGAGCACACTTACGAGATACTCAATTGCCCTATTTTAGGGAAAGTTGTTTTTTTTTTAAAAAAGAAACAAATGTAAAAGTAAAAAGGTATGTATTTATATACATAGAAAGCTTATTTGTGTATCTTTACAACAGTAAGCCTTAGACTTGAACGCAGAGAAACGTTTGGTTCAACACAAATAAAACCTAGCTTACTTTAAAAAACTTTCAGCACCATTTCTGGAGCCCAGAGGCTCGCAGCGTGGGCTACTCCTATTAATAAACCAAGTTGCAGTAGGTTGCTACAGTGAGGACAACAGCCTTTTTTTTCTCTGGTGCTGTAGGAAGTTCCATTTCTCGTCCCGTGTATTTCTAGCCCTGTTTTACACAGGAAAAAGCAGAGGAGAACCTACTTTCTCATCTCTGAATGTGCACATGTTTAAGCAAAGTAGTTCAAGTTGTGTCGAGTGGTTTCTGCGGAGTCAGCTGTGCCGCGTGGGGCCACGGTGCTGCTGCCCGGACCAGTCAAAACTGCAAAAGCCCAGCAAGCAGCTGAGCAGTTATTTGACGGCAGTGAAGTCTACACTCACTCACATGGACTGCTCTGTTTTCGTAATTTAAATCTAGCTCAGCAAAGCCTGCATGGGCTCCAGTCACTGTGAAGACAACAGTGTTGACACACACCGATGTGAAGAGATGTTAATTGACTTGCCCTAGATCCCTCTTGGAAGCACCGAGAATAGGATCTCAACGTCCTCTAGACTGAATTAGCATTTTAAACCCACGATTGATAACGCACAGGCTGCGAAAGCTGCGGTGGAGAGACTATAAAAATCAGAAACCCTCGGCCGTGTGGTGACAAGGGAATGTGTGGGCACGAAGAGGTTTCTGGAATGGAGAAATCATATAATCCATGACTTTTCTGACATACGTATGAATAAAAAGATATCTTGGTGGTTTTCAATTCCTGGTGCCTCCAGAGGCACTTGCTTACTCCAGCATGCAAGAGAAGTTGGTCGTACCAGAGAAGGGCTGGTATCTTCTGTGCATGGGTGGATATGGGACAGAATGAATCTGAGGGGCTGAGCTTTGCATAAGGATGAACCTAATAAAGCAAACTATAGTGGTGAACTTTCTGGTGGTCTTTTTTTTTTAGCAAGTGAGTGCTTTCATAGAATCCCAGAATCCCAGGGGCTGGAAGGGACCTCAAAAGACCATCTAGGCCCGCCCCCGCGCCAGAGCGCGCTCACCGACAGTAGGACCG
>NW_009693548.1:2362-10849 GCF_000703405.1 Apaloderma vittatum
GAACACATCCAGGCGGGTTTTGAATGTCTCCAGAGAAGGAGACTCCACAACCTCCCTGGGCAGCCTGGGCCAGGCCTCTGCCACCCTCACAGGGAAAAAGTTTTTCCTAACGTTTTTGTGGAACCTCCTGTGTTCCAGCTTGTACCCATTGCCCTTTGTCCTGTCATTGGATGCTGCTGAAAAGAGCCTGGCTCCGTCCTCCTGACACTCCCCCTTGATGTATTTATAAACATTTATGAGGTCACCCCTCAGGCTCCTCTTCTCCAAGCTGCAGAGCCCCAGTTCCTTCAGCCTTTCCTCATCAGGGAGATGTTCCATCCCTCCATCACCCCTGTGGCTTCGCTGGGCTCTCTCCAGCAGTTCCCTGTCTCTCTTGAGCTGAGGGGCCAGAACTGGACACAACATTCCAGATGTGGCCTCACCAGGGCAGAGCGGAGGGGCAGGAGGACCCCTCTCCACCTACCAGCCACTCCCCTTCTAACCCACCCCAGGATGCCATTGGCCTTCTTGGCCACGAGGGCACACTGCTGGCTCATGAGATTCTGAGCAAAGAAATATTTGCCTCAACAGACTCCTAAAATTCTCGAGGTCGGTAAGGGTGACAGGGTGTGGGTTGGCAGGTCACTAACCAATTCTGTCCGGCGTGTTGTCCAGCTGGGACGGCGAGCTGGACACGCTGCTGCTCTGGTGGGAGGAAGCGTGGCTCCCAGGCCGCTGACTGTCTTCTAGAGATGGAGCTGGAGAAGGGCTGTCTTGGATCCTCTCCTTGAAACAGAAATAAAACAACGTCTGTGCAATTTGCTTCATGAACTTCACTCCAGTTCAGTGAACAAACGAAGTGGGCTAGGCTGGCAATAACAAATGGTCTTTCCCAGATAAATATTGAACAGAGCAAGAGCAGTACAGACTTCTATAGCCAAGAAGAATATAATCTTCTACACACAAAGTATCTGGACCTGCTTTTCAACCTTCGTGTTATAATCGTGTTATAATATAGCAATTGCCACCTCTTTTTTTGGTAACTTTTTATTTTCTCACTTTTTCACGCATAGGACCATAAATAATGTTCTTTTGTGGTGTTTCCACAAACTACTTTTAATCTACAGATAGGAACATTGACATATATGAGTCACATTTCAAATAAACAATTTAGATTTGGATTAAACTGCCACCAAATGGAGTTAAATTTGTAAACTCATTAGAATAATGAGAATAATAACTGAATAAATTACATCAATATCTTCTCAGGGTAGCGCTCGCTGGTGGCACCGCTGAGAACTTCACTTCTGCATGACAAGCACCACTGGCTAACAAAAATAAAATTGTGCTTACAAATTCTTACACGTACATTTGTACACAAAACTCTGATATTAACCTCTAATTTAAATGCCCATAGTACTGAAGGTAAAGGAAAAAAAACATAAGAAAACACAAAAATTAAGCAAAATTATTTTCTGTATCTGTACTTGCAGATAGCCTGAAGATGTGATGGGATTTTCATCAGTAAAAAGCAGGTTAGGCAAGCGTGGCATAAGTAACAATTGATCCTGTCTTGAAGAAGGCAAGAGGTTATACGCTACTTGAGATCCCTTCCAACCAAGCAATTCCACACGTGTAGTTCTTCCAGATTAATTCACAATTCTACAAAATTAATTCAACAAAAAATGAGAAATTTCTAAAAGGGGAAGACCCATGGCCAGAGTTACTCTAGATATTTGTATTTTAAAATCCCTTCTATGTTTTAAATCCTCTGCTACAAATCCTTGGAAGTACAGATCCAATGGAGAGACACTAACAGGCAAATGCTTGAATTTACAGAATTCCAGAAACCGCCCTCTTCCCTGGCAATCAGTTGTTGCCTCTGCAAACTCAGAACTGAAATATTACTTTCTTTTCTCTAAAAACGGGAGATGTTCTTGTTCCCGTCTCATTAAAAATGACAATTACAGCGTAATCCAGGGAAGTTGTCTCAAAGGAACCTCACAATTTTTTCGCCTTTCTAACCTACTGGGTGGCAGTTTACTGTGTGCTTTTCGAAATAAACTCAGCAGCATCTAAACTCGTCCCCACAGTTTTTGCTAGACAGTATCCTAAATCAATAATAGAGCTTTAGGACAAGAATGGTAGATTTGAATAGTTTTTACATTATAAATAGCCAGCGTAACAGCTTCTGCTCATGACTTACTGAGGCAATTCATTAATAGCACTAGCAGTGAGCGACATTTTAAGAATATTCTGTTATTCATTAAAATCCAGTCTCTAAACCACATATATCTTCATATTTACAAAGATACTGAGAAGACGCAAAGGGAACGGGCGACTGGATCCTCCTAATGGCAAGGGGTGGCACTTGCCTATTCCCATCACACCAGCTGAAAACATAGCATCAAATGCGTTTTTAATAGGATGGTTATTGTACGTTAAATAACAACCGAGTCTCAAAATCATGTAACAGATGTGTATCTATTACATAGCTGTTAATCCTCAATGGATCTGTTTTCACTCATTATGTGTTATTTAAGGAACATACAATAACTAATAAATCTTACAGGGAGACTTGCAATTGCAGTGGGTTTCAGTGCCATTTAAAAATGTTAAGTTTTAACAGATATCAGTCTACTAGGTTGAGTCACAAATTCCTAAAGTTTTGAAAACTGAATGGTTTTAAAGAAATTTCTTGAATTCTGGGGGAAAAAATCCAGTCGCTGATCTTATTGCCTCCTGTGTGTTCTTCTTCTTGGTGTCCAAAAGAGCAGATTTAGACATTGCTGAGAAGTGTGAAAAAGAGATTTGTGATGTACTATATGGATTGGTTGCTTAGTAAGTTACTTTAGAAAGTCACGTCCTTGCCCCAAGAGGTATTCTCCTAAATACATGAATCATATACGTGTAGTCTTCAGCTTATAAATAGTAGGAGTCTTTACCTTTGTGTAAATAATAGCTTCCAAAGAGGTTACTGCTAACAGCCTACAACTCTGACGGTAATTTTATTTGCCTGGATTTTATTTTTTGACACTATTTCCTCTCTTTCTATGACAAAGAGTACTCAATTTACAATTAAGATATCATTCTGAAATGATTACTTTCACTGAAGAGCACATAGTTTAAGTAAATTTCATCGTTGCAACCATGACAATGAATAGCCAAGGAGAGGACACGCCAACTGTTCTGCACAAAACTCCCACACAATGATGAACTAATACAACTATGAATTAACACTTAGGTATCACGCAAACATCCATATATGTCATCTTCAATGGGAGTTATCTGAGTAATTCAAAAGCTGATGATTTGGAAAAGCAAAGTATTTGAGCTCCTTCTGGTAACTGCACTTCCCACTGTCTCCTGCTATAAAATAATCTCTGCTTCAAGTAACGTGCCGGCAAACTCAGGGTCTCGGTTTGAAATGTTCAGGCAGCAATAAAAGCGTCAAATAATAACGTCGTTCTTAATCACACAGTGAATCACTTTCTAAGACAATTAGTTGATTATGTCATCTAATGTCTTACCAGTTACAAAAATTTACATATACAGGGATGATATATGTTTCCATACAGGCGACAAAGGAGCTGAAATTTTCTCTGTATCATATGCACTGCAGATGAGGACAGGGTACCAGCATGTAAGACTGCGTATGGATGGACAAAGTGTCTATTTCTAGATGTCTGTGTGGAAATGGAATGCTGAATTTCCTCTACTATAATGAATTACACTATGAACTCTCTTTTTCTTTTTTTTTTCTGCAAGTAAACAGATCCATTTTTCAGTCCTGTAATCAGTATGCATCTATTTAGCTACTTAGCAGCAATGTGCTCTGGTTCATTAGGTAGCTACTGTTGTGTCTCAGCCTAGTTAAAATTTCACAGCAAGTTAATCTATTTTATTACAAATGAGAACACAAGTGATAATGTCCTCACCATTTTCCAAACACAGGGTTAACAGTATTTGTAACAAATCAATGAGGGCATTTAAATAGGAAAATTGCAAATCTAAAACCTTAACACTTTTTTTTTTTTTTTTTACACATTGATGACTTCATTTTATTTGTCATCTATGTATTTTACAACATTGTTACTTTTCACGGTATGGTTTGTGGTTTTTTTTTTCCCTCTTGAAAATAGCTCATTTCCCACCGGCACACTGCTGTGCAGCCAGGTTCTACAGTGGGTACGCTCACAGTAATACAGAAACATTTCTAAATAAAGTCATATTTTCCCCATTTGTATTTCTTCCTGTTCCATAAATTTGCAAGATTCATATTGCAGGTTCTAATGTAAGGAATTATATACATATAAAATTAAAAGATTGAGAGGAATTTTATGAAAAATGAAAACATTTCTCAAGATCTCACCTATTTATCTAACTATAGTACCTACTTTATCTCATCTTTTCTCTTCCCTTTACAGAACTGCAACATAAATTCTCAAAAAAAAGACTTTTTGCAGTATTTAATCCTTTTGAAGGGTAATATATTCCTGTCTCACTAAAGATCAGTGTCCTGCTTTGGCTCAGAAAATGTAGCTACAAAGCTTGACATTGTCAATTTTAGTTGTGATTTAGGTTAACGGCACTGAAGTCATCGACTCATCCAATTTCCAGATACATCTTTGATTTCACCTCAATATCCCTTTTCTATCCCCTCTGAGGTAGTATTCCACTCAAATAATATGAAACACTACATAACAGTTGCAGCCACCCTGGTTTTATTTGAAATATATACGAACAGCTTAGCTATTTTTGACATAATCATCTTGACCTTAATTCCTTACCTCTGATTTTTTTTTTTACAGTATTGATCTTCATTTTGTGTCAAGAGTTTAGAGAAATGATGCTGCCGGATTTTCCTTTATTCTTAGTTCTAATCTAGCTGTAATTACTCTTCCAAATGTTAATCTGTTAATGAGTTCCTAGAGGATTTAATGGCGTTTCATTGCTGACAAGCACGTTTCGGAAGTTTGTTTGAGTCCTGGATATTTTATTCAGACATTTATCTTGATATCTCATATTTAATCGAGGTGCTGCTTCTGTGCTCTACAGGGTTCTACGGTGGCAGGAGAGCTGGAATTCACCAGACCTCGCTAACGAAGCAGAGAGGAAGGAAAAATGGGGATTCTACTGTCCTTAGGTCTAGATTAGCGTTTTCAAGCTTTGTTAAGAAAGATTCAGAACCTATGGCCATGTGGGAAAACCAGAGGGTTCATAGGCTCTGCAGAATAAATTCTCCAACATGAATTTGCACACTAGTTCCCCAACGGAATGTTTATTATGCTGCACCTCAAGTTAAAAAAAAAAAAAAAAAAAAAATCAATCTAAGACCTAGAGTCTCCTTTCTCTGGAGGAGCCTGTGAAACCAGGAGCAGTCAGCCAGACTCACCCACCTCCTATCCAAAACCACCACAATTTTCATGCCTGTGATACCGCTGCTCTGATCTCCATCCTCAGGAAGGGAGAAGAGTAGAGAAGTTAACAAAATTTCAGTTAGCAAAGAACTGAACTGCTAACATTATTTTTTAGTTAGTACTAAGACAAGTATTTCTTTTCAACTGGCTTTAGTTGATATATTATTTGAATTCTAATACCACGTTTTTAACAGTGGTCTAACATTTACAGTCCTTAACTAAGGCGGTATTGAGAAAAGCAATTCATAATTGGCATTTAGGCTTTTCAAAGAAAAAGAATAATATTGACACAGTAAGCAGGAACTCTGCTAAATCTGAAATATGAGAACGGTGGTTTGGTTTTTATTTTGAATCTTCTCAGTCTGGAAAGGGGCACAGGCAGAGTACGAATGACTTGTTGATCTTCTGAGCTCCTTATAGTATCGCCAATTGCTGTAAGAACTGGAGACGAACAAGGTAAACAGCTGGTCTGAAAAGTAAGATAGGATTGGTGTGTCTGAAAGCCAGCTGGATCCCATTCATCTTTCGCAGTGTATTGGGAAGCCATTCACTTAAAATACGCACTTTGCCATTTAAAATGCAATCTTTCTTTCACTGCGTACACAGAGTTGTTTCGGTTGGCAATTATTTTCCCACCAAATCTAAGAAATCATAAAAAGTCTTCTGTGTTTACTGATTTTTAATACCAGATGTTCGCTTGCTAATTCCATTACCTTGTGACTACTTCCTATCAATTCATTAATTGCCAGCTGCTCAGCCAAACCGAAAACCGCGGCTCATCAGATGGTATTGGTGAACAGCCAAACAAGAGCTTCTTTCTTCCCCGTTCCTTAAATTAGCCGTCCCCGTGAAAACTACACCAACCTTCACTTGTATATTAAGATTTCACCTTTACATTTTACTTTGCATTTGAAAGTATAACACGGAAAGGATCTTGCAGTGAAAACTTTCTACTTGTACCCCTCCTAGGAATTGATTCACCCAGTGCTGCTACTGAATGAAAGAAAGGCATTCCCAAGCCTAACGACGACACGACGCTCTATCTCATCTACTTGAGAGCTCTATTAGTTATTAAGTGCAAATGCAAACGACTAAGCCAATACTAAAAAGATCTGAGCCGGAACTAAAAGCTAGTATACGCTCGCCCTAATCATACTCCCTTGCTAGCTTTGCAAAAGAAAGCTTCTCTCTCTACTTTTTTTCCACTTGCAAGTTTAAAATAAGTGTAAGTAATGTTACTCTTTAGCCTAGCAACTAGGTGTCTTGGTGTGAACAAGTTCTTGGCGTTTCAGGGAGAGGGATATGCCTCCCTTCAAAGGAGGAGAGATGAGAAGAATACTGAATGCAATTTGTAGGGACTTGAACAGTAGTTCCTCCACATGGAGGAATAAAGATGCAAAACTGCACACTCGCTTCTCCTTTGCTGCCGATACAGCCACAAACCGTAACCTTTTAAGAAGCAAACAAACTGCTCTGCCTCACGTGTCACTCCCCTAACATATTCTAGCACCCATTTCAGCAATAAGCTGCCAGCAATGAACACACACTACGAAACGGGACAGAAGAAACCTAATGTCGAGAAAAATAACGAAAATCCTACGCAAGTTTTATTTTACAAGTCTTGAGATTTTCTGAAAACAATTCAGAATGATTTGAATGCGCAGAGAGACATAAAATTAAATGTTATAAATTCTGCAAGGAGAAATGCTTTTGTATGGAGGAGAATTGTTTCAGAGTATTCTGAGATGGCCACATTTTTCTGGCTGTCAGGTAAATACTCTGAGTCTGAGTTGTACAGCACACAGAAAATAGCACCTCTCAGCAATAATTACACAGCCCATCTGTATCCTCTTTAGGGAATTTAAAATCATGTCATATACATCCTTTACAAATGCTTTCACCATCCCAAAAAATCAGAAGAAGAACAGAACACAAAGAAAAGGAGACTCAAAAATCTCCACTGCGTGTGTAGATCACATTGTGCAAACAACACTTTCTTCCATTTATCGGCAGACCAAAATAATCAAACAGAAATTGTGTAGAGTTGATGTGAAGTACAATATTCCAGTTTTCCTCCCAAAATAAAGTATTGCTTTTCACTTAAAATATATTTTTTTCTTTTTTTTTTTTTTTTTTACTTGGAGGGGGTCAAGGGGGAGAGCAGGTAGATTTTGGGTTGTCTCTGAAGTACACTGGAGTAAAATTCAGAAAGAAATTATTTCAAATAAAAAACAAAAATGCACTATTTAGAGTTGTTTTGAAACAAAGCATTTCTATGACATTTTAACTTATTTTCTCTGGATTTTCCTGCTGCATTCAGAAAACATGTCACTTATTCCCAACTGGGACCTGTATAAGAGTAAAAAGAATAAGAGAAAAAAGGCTTTAGAGAAAAGTAGGAATACAGCAAGCACGAGGGAATGATGCCAGAAGAAAAATGGACAGCAGGAAACTCATTTGCAGAAATACTCCTCCTCAGAAGCACATCTCTCAGTGGCTCAGAAGAGGTTGTTAGGGGGCCAGAAGGAAAGGGAGAGAGAATGACAAGAAAGGAGAGATAAAGGAGGAGGGGAGGAGAAAAGGTCTGATTTTGAGGTTCAAAAGTACTGCAATGAAGAGAAGAGATAACGCCCATCTTTGCTGGGACACCTCTTTGTCTACTTGCCGTCCATGTTACGCGCTGCGAGGTCTCAACACCTCTGGACTCAATCCACGTGATCTGGCAAGATTTTGGTGTGCTTTCAGCATTCAATTTGTGTTCTCAGCATACGTCTTAAGTTCCTTTATAAATAAACTGCTATGAATGCATATTAATGGCAATACTCATTTGTTACATAATTGGCAATATTCATTATTAAGTCCCCCGTAAAATAAACACCTTAAGCTTATGCAGTTGCTGCTCTCTGGAGTCAACTTCTTTAAACTTCAGTTAAAAATCCTCTCTCTTTAGTAAAGAGGGTCCATTCAAACTTTGCTGCCAAAGACCTGAAAACATGATCACTGAGTAGATTCTTCCGAGTTTCGGCAACAAAATTACTGGATGACAGTAAAGTATAGTATAGTATAGTATATATAGTATATAGTATAT
>NW_009693549.1:0-554 GCF_000703405.1 Apaloderma vittatum
TCAGCAGGGCTTTCAACTCTCCTGCAGAGGCAGGGTGCTGGGAAACACCCGCACACCCTGTGGGGTAATTAGCAGCAAAGGTAATGGGGTAATTAGCAGCACAGGTAATGAGCAGGAGCACCCCCAGCCGCAGTGACATGTGACACATGTCACCCTGTTGGGGCACGACGCATCCCCCCGAAACAGGGACGTTGGATTAGATGATCTCTAAAGTCCTTCCCAACTTAAACTGCCCCAAAACTGGAGCTTGGCAGCATCCCCGGCATCTTAAATCTCCCTGTCACCGCCAGCTCGGGAGGGGACAAGGAGCATCAGGAAACCTTCCCGAGCTCTGGGATCAACTCCCCGGCCGGCAAACAGGCAAGAAGCATCACAGCTCAGGGTGGAAGTTCTTTATTCATGGCCTGGAGGAAGGAGCAAAACCCAGTGAGCCTACAAGTGAGGAGAGAAAGGCAATCAAGTAGGAAAACAAGATTCGTGGCATTCAGGATTAACCTTCAAAACTGCCGGTGGCGGTGGGAGGGTACTGCACGTGTGTCCCCCCAGGGCGCCAG
>NW_009693549.1:574-1699 GCF_000703405.1 Apaloderma vittatum
AAGTGCAGCCCCTTGGTGAGCTCAGGACAGAATATCGGCTAGAATTTTCAGCTAGAATTTCAGCTGGAATTTTCAGTGATTGACCCTCAGCTACAGTATGTATGGAGAAAGGGGACAGCATGAGACTGGTGTGACAGACAGACAAGTGCTGGACAGACAACTGGATATCTCAGGCTCTCAATGGAGCCGGCGCTATGGTCCACAGAACCAACTCTTGGTGGAGGTTGACCTCAGCCTCCCTCAGCTCCTTGGAGAGAGGCATCCCAGCTGGGGCCAGCCTCCAGGGACCACTGGCCCATCCAGGACCCCCTGCCCTTGGGAGGGGATGAGGGTCTTTCCTCATTGCCAGGGGCCAGCTTGGTCCTTGTTTCCCCTCCAAGAGCTGCCAAGCCAGAGCTGACTTCCCGCCACCGAGCACAAAAGCTGACCTCCCCACCAAAAAAGAAGCTGCTGCTGGGGGTCTTGGGCAGCTCTCAGGTCAAGATGGGGGAGAGGGGACAAAGAGGATGGGTATCAGGAAAGGCCAGGAGAGCAGCTTGGAGGGAGACACAAACAGTCAGCAACCATCGCAACCTGCAGGGGTGGGCTTGCTCCCCCTCCCCACCTCGGTGCTCCCTCCCCCAGGCAGATGCAGGAGCGGCAGGGGGACCACCCAGCTGCTGATCAGAGGCGGCAGCTTACAGGCTCCCAGTCCGGGAGACGTCACCTCAAGATGTCCCAGAGCGGCGGCGGCATCCCATCACATTTCTGTCCACCAGTCAGTCCCACCAGGCTGTCTGTCATTGATTTTTGTTTGCTCCTGCAGCCCAGAAATCTGCAAGACAGCGTGAAGGTGGGTACACAGTCCTGCTTCGGCCTGTCCTGCTCACCAAGGCAGGACCTGCCCCCGAAGAAGCAGCAGAGGGGAAGAAAAGAGGTTCTCCCCACCCCACGAAAGCACCAGGCTCTAGCTCTCTTCCCACCTCCTCAGACATACAAGGCCAATACGAATCCCGCGAGCAGTTCAACTGCAGCGCAAGACACGCTGCAGGGACTCATGCAAGGAAGAAAGGGGAGGCAGAGGCTGTCAGGACTCTCTGTGCCCAAATCCTGCTGGCGGGGCATGGACAAGGGGGATCACATTGC
>NW_009693549.1:1739-5755 GCF_000703405.1 Apaloderma vittatum
GATACCAAGCCAACTGCGGGCTTGAAGGAAAAACCCAGTAAGTTCTCCTGCCTTTCATCCCCAAGACTGTCCACAAGGACTCAGAGATGTTCCCCACGTCGCCCTACCCCCTCTTCCCGAACAGACTGTGCCATGCAGCTGCCTCGGGAGGGGAAGAGCCTGGTACAATACGCCCAAGGCACTTGAAGGAGGTGACGCTGTACCCGCTGCTATGGCACAGGGCAACAGGGTTTTTTGTCACAAGCCCTGCTCTAATAGCACGGAGGGGAAAATGCACGTCACCTAGAGTTTAGCAGAGGATGAAGCAATACCCAGCAAGGCAGGGAAGTTGTTGGCAGAGGTCAGCCAGCTCCCGCCATCCACGACCAGGGTGGTGCCCGTCACGTAGGAGGAGAGTGGGCTCGCCAGGTACAGCGTGCTGTGGGCGATCTCTGTCTTGTTCCCCGCACGCTGGAGGGGAATTGTTTTGAACTGGCTCGCATCCTCGGCAAACTTCCCACCTAAGAGGAGTGGTAGAAGAGTCAGCTAGGACCTTCCTACCAGGCACGGCTCACACGGGGCTTGCCGGGAGCCCCAGGGAACCCACATGAGATCCCGGCACAGCCCAGGGACAAAGGCCTGAGGAAAAACAAGCAGAGCTCAAGCCCAGCAGGGATTTATGCAGCAACAGTGACGTCAAGGCAGGACATTGGAGCTTTCCCAGGGCTCCGTGGATGGACTGCAAGAGCTAAACCATCAGGCGAGGCTGACCTTCAGGGTATCAGAGAGCACAGAAAGCTGCCACCCGACAGAAAAATCAACACCTGACAAGGTGTCAAGGGTGCAGGAAGGAATGCTCCTCCCAAGAGATGTCCCAGCCAAGTCACAGGACAGCTGTGCCCAGAAACAACGGCCCCAGCCATGTCACAGGCCCCCCGAGCTGCATAGTCCCATCCCAGAGAGACTCCAGCTAGCCACAGACCAGAACCCTAAGTTGCCTTACCCAGCCGCCGGTAGCCCTCGGTGCCTGTGATGGGGCCGGGCGCCAAGCTGTTCACTCGGATGTTGTTGGGTCCCCACTCCACAGCAAGGTGACGGGTCATAGCATCTGGGAAGGGATTACAACAGGAATGAGAAACGTGCAGTGGAGCCATTCCTATTAACTTGGGATGGGGAGCAAAAAGCTACAGAAGATACTAAACAAGAGCAAAGCAGCCCTGCAGGGGAGAAGAGCCTCATCTCAAACCCAGGCACGTAGTAACCACACCGATTCCTATTCAACTTGCCCAAGGACATGCTCCCATCCCAATACCTGGGAGGAACTAGCTTCCTTACTGGCCCTACATAGCTCACAGAGCCCCAGCGAGGAGGGTTTAGGTACCTATGGCAGCCTTAGCACTCCCAGCATGCACCTGGAGGGCCTGCCCTCGGTAGCTCAGGGTCGCCGTGATGTTAACGATGACCCCACCGTGGTCCTGGGGAGGAAAGGAGACATGGCATTAGGCAGGGGGCAGCACAAGGGGTCACATAGTAGAGTGGTGGGACAAGCGAGCTGGGCTAGGAGGGACGGTCACCCATGGGCACTGCCGTGTTCTGCTCTCCACGCTGCTTCTCAGGAGCAAAACGTGGTCTGTTCGACACTAACACCCTGCCTACCAGGAGCCTTCTCCACCAAGTCCTCTGGTCTGCTCTACTTACCCGGAAATATTTCTCAAAGAGGATTTTGGAGGTATTGAAAGTGCCAATGGTGTCGATATCTATCACTGTCTTGAAGGCATTGAAGGACAGGGCACTGGCCGGGCACAGAAAGTTTCCTGCAGCACCTGAAGAAGAAGGAACCGAGGGCACAGTCAGGACTGGGCCAGGGGAAATCAAGCATCTCAGTGAGAGGGACGGTGAACGATCCTCTCTGGGTAAGACTGAAGAGCGTGTGGAGACAGCCCTGATAAGGGGAGGAACAGTCTGTGGCTCTGGGCACCCAGCAGCACGGCCTGTGTGTCTAGGGGCAGACAAGCAGAAACACAACTATTCCTTGGATCATAAGAAAATGGTATATCTTGGTACCTGCAAAGAGTGTGAAGCTTTCCTAGGGATTTTGGGTAGAATTAGGGTTAGGGCAGGAGGGTGCTGGTAAAATGATCCATGGTCAGGCGAGCACAGATGACCACGTACCACCAGTGGGTCTCTGCTTCCTCTGAGCATCCCCTCTGCGCTCCCAGGGACTGGCCAGATGCTCCCAGGCCAAAGCAATACAAGCACAAGGCAAACAAAAACCCCAGGTAGGAAAACACCCTTCCCAGCAGTGAGTCTGTACCGAATCTTCCCTTTACTGACTCCAGCAGCTCACCATTGATGAGGATGTCAATCTGCTTGAACTCCTTCAGTGCCTCATCCACCGCTGCCGCGATGGTTTGGGGCTGCCTGACATCTAAGGACACAGGCAGGCACTGCTGGCCTGTGGCTGCCACCAGCTTTTTTGAGGCCTACAAAAAAAATTAATAAAATTACAAAAAAATAATAATAAAAAAGAGACTTGCAATTCTGTCTGGGACTCTCTCCTTCAGAAAGGGTTAGACCTAGAGATTGCAACAGGTAAGCAGAAGTCAGGCAGGAGCCATGTCCCTATCAACACAGAGCAAACACTACAGGGAGCAGAGAAATCTGCCTAAACACAGCCAGGTTCAGCCAGGCTGTACCCTGCAGCTAAGAAACACGGGTATCCAGTGAAAGCTCCTGCACCTCATGTGCCAGCCGAACGCCAGGCTGACCAGAGACTACCCCTCGTTAAGGCCAGTTATCTCAGCAGCCTATCATCAGCACATCCAGAGCAACATCTGTGCAGGGCAAGTACAAAGATTGGACCCCAACGAGGCACTTCTGGCACAAGCCCAGACATAATTAACCTTTAGATCCAAAAAACCTATGTCAGTAAGCAAAAGGGCAAACACAGACCGACAGTTGCCAGAGTCTGCCCATGAAGCAGAGCGGGGCAGCCCCACGGCTCAATGCCTGCAGCAAACCGCCCCCGAGGGCTCATTAGGAACATGACTCCCCCCTCAGCAAATTAAGCACAAGGGATGTGCAAACTCCGCAGCAAACCTGCACAACACCCAGGGACCTTCCACGTTCCTGCTCGGGCTTCAGTGGGAAGCTCTGAGCCCCACCAAGCACACACACGAACTCTGAGCGCCTAGAGCCTGGGCAAGCAGTCCCCGTGTTCTCAGAAGCCTCCAGCCCCTGAGGACTAAAAAGCTGCTAAGCTCTGCAGCTTGTTTACTGGCACACAAGCCTGAGGGAATGCAAAAAATACGGCACTAACCACCTCTAACCACCTCCGGGAGGCAGCTGGGTCATGCCAGCTCACTCCTAAGCACTGCTTTTTATCTTTATTAAACTTCAATCAAGTCCACACACAGCTACCACAAAGCTCTCTCACGGCCACTTTCAGGCTGAGACCGCAGCAGAAGCCACAGACCTTCACCACAGATTCACAGATTGTTTCTTTCCATCTCATCAACAAAAAGGTTACAGGAAAACTGGCACAGACACACCCAAAGCTGGAAGGGAAAAGGAGCAAACTCCACCAATAACAGTTCTGCTGTGAGGTGAGGTGCGGTGGGTGCAGCCCACCCCTCAGCCCACCCTGCTCATCACTGCTCCTCCTGGTGCTGAAGCGCTCAGAGCCAGGAGAAGCTGGGGCAGCACTGGTAAGCCATGTTGCCTATTGCTCTACTCCCAAGCCCAGCCAGAGGAGAGGGCAGAAGGATTTCGATGCCTTCAAAGCGCTCCCTTTTGCCTGCCTGTCTTGCCAGAGTCCACAGACCCACCTCTGACACTCGCTGCAGGTTCCGGCTTGCAAGGACTGTCCGACAGCCGTGCCTGCCAAGAAAGAAGGACCACAGGGACACCTCAGACCTCTGAGCGGCAGGAGGTGGCACAACGCTCCTACAGGGAAGGAACCGCTGCTTCCTCCGGCCTTGCTGGGCTCAAAGACAGCCACAGCGCGCTAGAGACTTAACCCAGCCCTGTGACAGGGC
>NW_009693550.1:0-295 GCF_000703405.1 Apaloderma vittatum
CAAGTGGCCACCCATCTCTGGGATGGAAACGTCCAGTTCTCCTTCAAGCTTAGGTCCCTTCCCGTTGATGTCCATGGCCGGTGAAGATAGACCAGGCCCTTTCAAGCAACTTTCTGGACTTCCAAATTCCACATCAGGGGCCTTCAGGTCTACTTGGAGACCCTTCAAGGCAAGTCCTTTGACATCACCTTCCATGCCCATCTCGCCCTTGACCTGAGGGCCCTTGAGGTTCAGGCTGACGTCCGAAAGAGAGATTTGGGGCGTTTCGACCTTCCTGAACTTTGGGCCCTTCCAT
>NW_009693550.1:371-602 GCF_000703405.1 Apaloderma vittatum
CTTCCCCTCGTGAGTCCAGAGCAGTGAATTTGGGACAGGTCAGGTGCGGGAATTTGAGTTTTCCACCAGGAACGTCCACGTCGGAAGGTGGGAGCTCAACGTTGGGTCCTTTGGTGACATCCAGGTCCACGGAGGGGGCCTTCACGGTGCCCTTCAAGCCCACGTCCACCTGCGGCTTCGGGATTTGAACGGAAGGAGAAGAAACTGCAGGCCCGGCCGCGTGGACTGACG
>NW_009693551.1:0-3451 GCF_000703405.1 Apaloderma vittatum
CCCTCCCGGTAGGGCAGAGGGCTCCCGAGGGGACATAGTGCGATATTATCCACCCGGTCACTTCGAGCCGCACGTTGCAGGTCAAGACGCGACGGAGGCGCTTTTGCTGGTGCGCGGCTCCCGAGCCGAGCCCGCCCATCCTGCGCCGTCCCCCGGAGAAGTCTCGGCGTTCTGCCTCTGAGCACTTGAAACGCGCACGCCCGGCTGGATTTATAGCTTAGTCGATGCGAGCCAGCGCTTTCTATTACTACACAGAGTCAGAATAAAGTCGGAGCGGTTGTGCAAGCCGAGAAAGGCCCTGGAAACGCTACCCAGCAAGCGAAGTGATCTCAGCGGAATGTTTCTTAAAGGCCAAGCCGGAGGCGGCCCGAGGCCAACAACTTTTTGGGGGGGGAGGGGGAACCGGCTGCGCCGCGAAAGCGGAGCGTGTCCCGGGAAGTGCAGGTATCCCCAGGGGAGCAGCTGAGGGTCCCCAGCGGGGCCAGCACAGAGAGAGGGGTCTTCGCAGGGCATCTGCACCCCTGTATACTTGGGGGTGTATATCTCTCCAAGGTGGAGGCAGTGCCCGCTCTCCTTGCAGGAAGGCAAGGAGAAAGGTCTGCAGCAAAATGGGGCGGGGGCGGGAGGGGATGTGGTAATCCAGGTTTTGAGTCTCACCGTGAGGAGATTTAAGGAGAGCATCCCTTCTGCCTTCTTCGCCTCTCTCCAGAAACGCTCCGTGGAGGTTGCGCGCCCGCCGAGTTTGCGGAGTTTACGGGAACGCACCCGGACTGCAAAACAGATGCTCCGCAACCCGCTAAAGCGGACCACCTGTTTTTCACATCATGCCCCATCTCAAAGCCAGTTTTCTTCATTATATCCGTCCCGACAGATACTATGAAATACATCACTCATTTAGATATGGGAGCCGACCTCTGGAGGACGACTTGCGCGGGGCACTTTGATCTTGAGAGACGGATTTCAAAAGACAGAAAGACCCTTTCCATGTTTCTAATTACCCTGCGCCCGGGGTCTGACACTCATTAGGGCTGCGGTGCCGGGCCAAGGCGGGCGGGAGGCTCTGCCCTGCCCTGCCCGGCCCAGCGGGGCGAGGAGGGGCTGCTGCCAGCCTCCTTCAACCGCGCTGCCAGGAAAAACCAACACGGGTGCATAAACAGAGCTACCGACTAAAGTCAACAACGAGCTGCGGCGAACTGCCCGTGCCGGCGTGAAAACGGGACAACCAGCCTTTTCTGCGTCCCCACGCGCACCCCCGGGCTCGCCGCCGCTGAAGGTGATTTAAGAGCAGGCGGTATCTTGTTCCCGCAGCCAAAACTCTGTTGCTCTTTTGCAAGAGGCTGCGCTGAAAGCCTTGCAGACCTTGCTAACGCTTCTGCTCATATGCGAGCCCTTTATCTCGGCAGCGCAGTTGGAAAAGCTGAATCACCGCGGAGAGAGTGAGGACTGAGGGGTATTTTTTCATATGCAACTGGTTGCTCTTTATTTGATCTTCACAGTCCCTATTTCTATCAGTATTCCTAAAGTTGAGGGATCAAACATGGAAAAATTAAAACCATGCTACCGCGCTAAATAAGATTAAGATCGTGGCAATATATTGACTGCTCCCTCGGGAAATATTTTTGTTGCTGCTGGCAGTCCTGGAGGCAAAGCTTGTGTTTCAGGAACAGGCGATGGGAAAGGGAGTTTTAGGAGTCTGCATTCCCCAGCCAGGAACAATCTCAAGTGCCTGCACTCCTGTCCCCTCTCTGTTCTTCCAGTCCAGCTGCATGGGCATCGCTGGTCCATGGAGTTAACGAGATCTGCCGCACTAAACTCAATTGTCCCTGTTTTCACACCCACAAGTAGGCATCTTAAAGGAAGTCCCACTGTTGGTCTCAAGGGATTTTGATTCTAAGCCCCCAAAAAGAAGTCCTACATTTTCAATAATGGGTAGCTTCAGGATCTCACTTCACAACTGGAAATGTGTTTGTGGGACCGGAAATATTTCAGAGCTTCTACTGGGGAAGTTTGTTCTTCGAGAAGTGTTCTGTGCTCACATCACTTCTCTTTAACACTTAGGAGTTTGGGGTTGGGGTTTTTTTTTAAAGGACTTCACAACCTTTTGAGTTCTTGGCCACTGGTTCTGGCTGCTTATGTGGAAGGAGAGGGATTTTTTGGGAAGCTCAGAAGCAGCCATGAGGCCTGAAGTCCCTTGAAAACACAAGACCATGTCCTGCATGCCTTTTCACTAAGGGCTCCTCCATGTCCAACCTCTCCATTATTCACTGCTTTGCTAAGGTCTTCTCAGCTTTCAGGGCAGGGTGGAAAGCCTCTCTTTCCTCAGGGATGTGGGGCCAGCGGTTGGCCCTTGCACGTGTGTATTTTGTAGCATTTTTTAAGTTTTCTTACACAGCAAAGTCTTTGTAGTGCTTTTTACTCTAAACAAGATCTCTCTTTTTTTGCTGTTGTTTCTTCCTTTTCTCTCAAAACCACTCTTGTATATTCGAAGCAAGCTGAGATGCAGCCAATTGTATTAGTTCTGGCTGGAGCAAAAATGCATAATGAAACACTGAATGTGTGGTGTGAGTCCAAAATAAATGGTCACTAGCAGAGCCAGCAAAAACCTGCAAGCAAAGAGTGCAAAAAAGGAAAAGCCTAGACTCTTACCTATGGAGCTCTGCATTTTTCCAAAGGGAAGAATGAAATTTGGGGTTTAGAGAGCTTGGGACGAGACACTGGGACACTGTGCCTTTTTGATTACATTTGTAAATTGTAATGATTCTTGCAATTATTTTTGTGAATACAGCATCTGTAAGTTGGAGAAGGTGTTTTATCTCCTAACCTGTACACTCAAAGCACAGCAGTTCAGTTTTTATGTGCCAGATGTCAGCGTGCCCTGATTCTTCAGGCAGCTGGTATTAAAGCTGTGCTGTATCAGAGAGGTGTTACAAGGATAACTCCATTAATGCATGTGGAAATCTGGTACTGCAGTGATAAAGGCCCTGTAAATATTTACACAGACAGGTGAGCTCATGGAATTTTTGCATTATTAGCTTAACTTCATTACATGGAATTAGTTGAGAAAGTAGATTACATTAACTTTTATTTTTAATTAAAAATTGACGACATACGTGGTCCTGTTTCAAGCCACACGATTCAGAGGGTCACTGCCCCAAACATTTTACAATCTGCAGGGGAATAGCAAGTCTCCAGTGAAGGAAAAAAGTAACACAGCTGCTATAAGAATAAATCTTGCCAGTCAGACCTTTTACACTTTTAAGAGTTAATAAAATAGTGGGTAAAGAACAACTAGAGGATATAATTTATTTGGACATTCAAAAGCCTTTTGAAAAACACCCATACAAGAAACTGTTAAGGAAACTTGGTAACCACAAAGTGAGAGGTAAAGTCCTGTCATGGATTAAAATTTGGTTATAAAAAGGTGTGGAATAAATGGCCAATTCTAGTAGGG
>NW_009693551.1:3482-19321 GCF_000703405.1 Apaloderma vittatum
ATAATGAGGTGCCCTAGAGAGAAGGACTCAGACTAGCATTGTTTAATGCTTTATTAATAACCTGGGGGTGAATAGTGAAGTGGCAAAAATTGATGTCAATAGAAAAGTACTTAGCTTAGGTCAGGAGCAACTTCAGAAGAATTTAATAAAATGTTAGGGGCATGTGCAGAAGTATGAGAGCAGTATGGAAAGTGCCTTCAAAACCTACAGCAGTGCTTCTGCTCCTCCTGGCATGTGGGTCTCCCACATCTCTGCAAAAGTGAAGGTAGGTAAGCTGAGGAAAAGCAGATGTTTCCAAGCATCTCAAGTACTTTTCCACTCCTCCCAGTTGCTACCCAGCTCCTCCAGTTTGTTATGGCAGAAGGAATGAGCTCCTTCAGTAATCATTTAAAAAACTGATGTGAGTTCCTATGATTGATCCTTCCCTAAGGACATGCCAAAATCTCTAGGTCACCTCTCATAAGCATTTCAAAAATTAGGTTTGTTCTGAAGAGCGTGACATAGGAGAGAGCCTCAAGTCCTCTTAGTCTAAGAACATAAGCTCTTGGGTGCTGCCTGGCACCTGGAAAAACAAAATCTGCCAGCACAGCTGGAGTGCAAATATAAGAACAGTAGTCACATCATCTAGCGTGTAATGGGCAAAGGCACAGGCAGCTGCCTGAACTTACTGCCACTGAGCTTCTAGGTGCATTGTTGAGGTGAGTTGTTTACTCCGTGGCCTTTTCTTCCTACTGATTTCACTCTTGCGGTGTAGCTGTGTCTTTCTGGACATCATGACCTGGTGCAGGCCTGAATTCACATGGCAAGCTCCCTGTTTGAGCTTGGTACACAGACAAATGTACTTAACCAGCAGTCAGGATGACCTTTGATGGTATCTTTGTGTAATCTCATTTTGTGCCAGTCCTCTGTTCCAACTATTCTGTCTTCTCCACAGTGCCACCCAAACACAGTGCAGGCTGCCATGGCTTTTGAAGGCAATGACATTCATGGAAATTCAAATGGCTGTTTTTCACAGCCATTTATTATTGTTTTGTTTTTAACCAGTGGGTCATTTCCAAGGATACTATTCTGGAAGCGAAAGCAACTCATAAAGAAAGATTTTTAAAAATCCTCTTGTTATGACTTGTAAAGTATTTTGAAGTACCAGCCGCAAAAGAAATTGTTTTTAAATCCCCTCTTTCATCTGATGATTTGTATTACATTAGAAAAGCTTCCACATCCCCAGAGCTGGGACCCCAGAGTAGTAGGTGGGGTGTCGGTGCTACTCATGGAGCCTTCATTCCCAAAGGGAGCTGGAAGGACTTACACCCCAGCTTGGAAGTGGGGAGTCCACACACATGTGGAAAGTGACTTACCTCTCATCCTGCAGCACCCAGGGCTCCCCTAGCTCAGTGAATCACACTGACTTTTCTTGTCCCCACGTTTGTCACTACATCCAAGCTCTTTATGGCTTGCAGGAGCTCTTGGGATTCTTATTTTTACTTCTTTTTTTTTAATTCATAATCTGAAATGAAAAGCCATACATATGTGCACATAATATCACTTCAGCCTAATAAACAATAGCTTAATACTGTAAGGCAGGGGGATGGGCTCCAGGTATGAATAGGCTTCGTTTGTGGAGCTTTATGAATTGACATCAAAAGAGGACCTGCTCAAAGTAAAGGAAGAGTTTCAGCAGCACCAGTCTAACCACCTAGCAGGTCTTAGCAGGAATTTTGTCAAGGATCAGGTCAGAAATGAGTGATTTCTCAGGCCAGGAGTGCCTGCTGTATTTGCTGCTGAACGTGAGGTGTGATTCTTTCTGGCCATGGTTCACAGAGTCATTATCAAATAGTATTATTATAGGCTACTGGTCTTCCCCTCCTCCACTTCCTCTTCCACCTCCAGGCTTTTGAGGGCTGCAGCGGCCAAGCTGCTTCCAGCAGGGCAATGCTGATTCCTTTCCTCCTGATTCCCAAAACAATTAGCAAAGACTGACATTTTGTTAATCTAGGCATAACTGATCACCACCAATGTTTTTATTTTAAGTCATCTGTTTCCACAGTATTGAAGAGCTCTAGGAGCTGTGAGCTTTCATATGTGACTGTAGAAGATATTGATGTAGATATATTGCCAGGCCATAAATCCTTTGCAACACGAGTAGGTTTTTTAGAGGGCTTAAACAATTTTGGGTTAAAATCAGGACAAAAGTACAAAGACCAGACTGCTTAGGTACAGGAGGAGGTTGTCTGAATCTTAATTGTTCTAGCAACATAGAATAATGGAAGGGATCAGGACCAGAGTATTTTGTACTCAGAAGATGATTTCTTGCTATCTACCAGTTCACAAAGGCATGGCAAAGAGGAAGACCTGGATCTATAATTTCTTCCTGTGCTTTTGCTATCTCCCTCCAAGGATGCTGGCAGAATAATTCTGCTAGTGGTTCTTAGAGGTGGGAATGCAGTACTTTCCATGAGACAACCCAAGACTGCATCCAGGAAAGATGTCAGGTTGCTTTACAGCCTCTCATTTGAATAGAGAAGATGTTTGAATTGTTTCTCAGATTCACTTAAAAAAAAAAAGGTATGTGAAAATGTTAGAGAATTTCCTTTTTCCCTTTCCCATCCAAATACAAAATCAAATAAAAGCAAACACATGGGACACAAATATAAGAGCAGCCCCCTCTGCACGTATTCTCTGTGGTACACAGGCTGTTTCCAGATGTGTGGATTAGACCTCACCCAACTACTCCTTAAAGCTCAGCCTTAGCATATTGATTGAATACTCACAGAGTTGGAAACTTCTGGGAAAACTAAAGCACTCAGCGGTCAGGCTCCCATCTTCAGCTGCAATACAGGTCACTGCATCTATTCTGTACCCTGCTCTTATCTCTTCATTCCAGTTAGACCATTTCAGCCTGCTAAAGTATAGATTGGAATGTAATTAAAAATGAAGAATAAAATCTGTGATTTTTTGGGATATTTTATCCGAATATTTTTAAACCAACTCTTACTATAGTATATGGAGTATATAGCCCTGACAGCATGAGCAGTGAAGTGCATTCATTGTGAAAAAGCACAACATCAACACTGACAAACGTTTAGAAAAAACCTGCATCCTGTAAAACAAATAAACAAACAAACCCAAAGTGTTTAAAAGCACTTCAGAGTCTGCACTCAGAAACAGTTTAGGGTTTTCACACATCATGTGGATGAACGTCTCCATAGCTACTTTTTCTAATTGAGTATTTGTGTGTGTGGTTGGACCCTAGATGAGAATTCTTGAGATTTAGTCCTGATTCCAATCCTAACCTGCTTCAAGCACAAATTTCTTTTTTTTTTTGAAGGATATTGGTGTGAATAAGACTGGACCAAGGTTCTTGAGGCTATAGGTGCACAAGGGGCATGTCGTCTTTACAACAGCCAACTTCACTCCTGCCATCCAGGAAACCTACATACCTGGATCCCTGGGCTTGTCCCTCACCTCTTACTGGAGTACTCTGCTATGATGGGATTCCCTCCATCCTGACTACTCATGATAGGCTGTATATTAAGAAGTATTACAGAAATTATCCTGTACTCTGGTGTTTTTTATCAGCTGCTGCATAAAAGAACTGAGAATCAGTCCCTGGATAAATGATGAACGGGAGAAGCAGAGACAGCACACACATTTCCAGTGGTTGGAGCACATTTGACTCTAACAACCTAAAAGGTGGGTTTAAAGGCCAGTCTGCTGATGTCAGCTTTAGAAAAGCAAATGCACTGACTGGAATACCCCGAGGCTTTCTGCCAGGCTGGCTGAGTCCCGAGGGTGGCTGCAGAGCAAGATCTTCTCCGGTGCTCACGCCTGCACAGCTCAGCATGTGTCCCATGGGAATGGGAGCACCCTGCAGAGCCTTGGCTGGCAGAGACTGACCTGTCGAGGGGGTTTGGGCACCCCTGGGTTAAGGGTTGAAAGGATTTCTATGTATTTTTCAGGTTCTGAAGGTTTCAGGTGCTTGGAGAGGCAGTTAAGGACTGCATCTCTCTGCAGAGGTGTTTTTCTCACAGCATTTTGCAGGTGGTTACATCCTCAGTCAAATGTGGTTACATTTCACCAGGGCCTTTTTATTCTCACCTTTCTCTCAAGCATAGCAGATACCAGACAATAAAGTCAGCAGCATCATTTTGCATGTAGAAAAACTGCATACTTGTGCTAAAAAGCCCTATATTATCCACAAAATATTGCTTGATGATTTGGCTCTATTTATCCTGAGAACTTAAACAAAACCCAATATGCTGTTATTCAGGAAAAAGAAAAAAAACAACAACCACCAAAAACCACAACTACAAGCAAACTTAAAAACTGGTTTAGTCCTCAAATCTAAGTCAAAGGCTGGAGGCACATTTATCTCAACTGCTTTTCCAGAAATGCTGAAAAATTTATATATTTTGAGCACCCTGATGGGCTGAAAATATTCCTGAGAGATTAGTAGGCTCTCAGCTACTGCTCCAATTCATAGAAATTAAACCTTCCATCATCTGGTTTTTATATTTGGAAAATGTCAGCTATACTTCCTATCACGTATATTGTTGCTTCACTGCACTGAGCCTTCTGTGAATTTCAAAACACATAACTCAGCTCTCAAGCATTTCTTTTGTAAATATTGATAATGGTTTCAAGTTCTTTATTAAATAACTTTTTAATGAGTTTGAGGACAAAGAACTATTTTTTCACAGTCTCACGAAGATAAGAATCATAACATATCTTTCTATACCATGGAACACATGGTTCTCAATATCTTATTGTGCAGCACAGATTTTCCTCACTTTTAAAAAGTTTACTTAAACAAAAAAAAGCTCCACAATTATAAGAAATAAAATCTAAGCAGGCCATACTAAAAAGTCCGAAATCGCATGCAAATGCTATGTGACAGCTCTGCAGGTCAGCACGTGCCAGCATTTGGAGCAGCATTAGAAACCTCTCTACCCTTCTAATCCAAGAGCAAGAACTACCATCAGTCCTTAATAAGGTTCAGTGTATAGACCCCCTCCTTGTTCAGCATTATTTATTGCCTGCTTTTTTACCAGAAAGGATCTCCACGTATACACTTAGGATCGAAGACAATAAAATATTACGGCGAGGTTCACCAGGGAAGTTTCCAGGGAGAGGTTTTTTATCAGTTTACAGGCATGGTCAAAGTCCTGCAGGGAAGCTGCTCTTTGGAGCAGGCTGTAAACAATTTACATGGGGAGGTAAGAGGAAGTCCTTAGGGTGCCTTGAAAAATATTAAGTTATAGAAGTTCTGACCTCTGTCTTCTAGACCTGGCCCAGAGGACTGATGTTTAGCAGCAAGCATGGAGCTCTCTAGGAAACAGCATACTGTCAGTGGAGGTAGGGTTATTTTTTTTAATATATTTCAATTAAAAGTTGGACTGGGTAGCAGTATGCTAAATCAAATATGCCATACAACTAATTTTCTCTATAAAACCCCAAATGTTTACCTTTGAACTTAAAAATGTTGCCTTCAGGCATATAGTGTTCCAGCCAGCTGTAGTTTAAATGCATGGCACAGGTTGTGTAGTTTGCTTCTTCATTCAACACTCAAACTCATTTATGTTTGCTTAGTGGAATTAAAAGCTGGCTAAGAACAGATTACTGGTCCCCTGATATTAGCCTTTCTTCTCACACATTCTCTTGAAGACTTTCAGGTCTAATAATAACATTTTCCTGCGCTGGTCTTATTGACAGCTTGCAACCTTAATGACAATCCATTTGAAATGTAAATACTCGGTCTTATTTGCATGTTTATTCAAAGGTATGTGTATTGGATCATTTAGTTGCCACTATAAACAAAGGCCAAGAGACAAACAAGGTAGTTTAGGTGATGTTAGATGGTGTTTTAGGCCTGGTCCACAGCTGGCCTGTGCTGCCAAAATTGTGCTTTCCCAGAAGTCTGAGACATCTCAGCTTCTCCAGTCTCCACCTGTGCAATTTTTCTTGTTAAAATAAAATGCAAAGGCATGCATTGGCACTGATAGTTTATTTCGGTTTTGGTTGTTTTTTTTCCAGCCGTCAGGATGGCAACAGAACATCTCTATTAAACATGTAACCAAAAGGATTGTGAAAGGAGATGTTGTTTACCGGTTAGCACGTTCTTATTTGCATTTATTATTTTAATAATGCTAAGACTTGGTTGCAGTGTTTAGGATGTGTTAGGGCACTGAGAGTGTTCTGAAGGTATCTTTTCAGCCGTTTCCAGTTAAAGAGTATATATTACTGAGTTGTGAATTAGAGGAACCATTCAATCTCCCATCTTTGTCATTGTGCCAACACACAGGAAATGACCTTGTCCTAAAAGCTGAATATCTGCAACTTTCATTAAGATCCGTCTAATGTCACCCATTGCTTTTCAGACTCCTAAAATGGGCCTCTTGCAATCTACCTGCTTCAAATTCCCCCAGGATTTATTGGCTCAGAATGCAGATTACTTGTCTTGGTATCAGAGATTTCCTTTCTTTTGAACAGGAACATAAAAACATAAAGAAAGTCTGAACTCAAGTAACATGAAAATATTGTGTTTGATTCCGACCCATACATTCAAAGGTTCAGCTGAATGTCTGACTTTAACTTGAAACACGATGCCTCAACTCTACATTTGATCTTACGGCATATAAAATGTTTGGGAGCCTTTGAAAAAGCGGAAACAGTCTTGGCTTTGGTTGTGCTCTTGTTATTATGCTTGCTTTAGTGCATTTATAGTTGGCGCAATAGATCTTTACATTTATCAAGCTTGAGTTGCAAGTTTCAGGACTCGTGAAATCTGTGCCATTGCTGATTGTAATGGTAGTACCCTGTCAAGTCTGTTGTGCGCTTTACAGATGATGTATCTTTAAGTGAGAAGAACCCCACATGTAAATGGCATAATCTAAAAGCTTGATCCAGATCTTCCTGAAACCTTTCCAGTTTATCTCAGTGGTGCACGAGATTACAAGTTTGAATTACTGAGCTCATCTTTCTTAAGCAGCGAGCAGTAAAGTACAGGCACCTGTAACTTTACACTGGCCTGAAACTGCCCTGCTTTTGCCCTTTTAAATTCAGACGGAGCAATAAAATTTAATGTATACATTCACTTACTGCATTAAAATTAATGGTTTCATTTCCAGACTAACTACTGACCATAATCTTAGATGAAATTAGTTCTCCTAGAAGATGGCTAAATACCCTTAGAAGTGAATACAGTATTTTAGACATAGTAAAAATGCAACAGAGAGCAATGAAAATTTTGTGCTCAAATGTAGGGGACGGCAGCTAGACTGCTGATAATCTGACATTGGTTGGAGACATTGACCTTGACAAAATCCCAGTGTACCATTGAGACAGGAAGTCATGTGCACTGAGCTTGGACACATTTGTGGAACTTTTGCCCTCAAGATCCGGAAGGATGAGCCCAGCCGGAAGCTGCTAAGGGTTAACCAATTAGAACTTGAAAAACAAACGTTTAACCTATAAGCAAAGCCCACACTACCTTAGGCTACTACCTTATTCTATGTATAAAAGCACACCATTTGTATAATAAAGGGGGCTATTTTGGGCCATTTTTGATCACCATTTAGATACTTCGTCTGTCTCTACAGCAGCACTCAAATGCCTTGGTGATTCCAGATTTTTTTGATAGATCCTGACAAGAAATAATCTCTGAGCTCCATGCAACAGCTGACTCAACTTTGAGTTAAAAGGAGAAGTATATCGGTCATATTGAAATGTTTAAATGCAATCCCTTCTAATGAAGAATATTTTTTCCATTGCTCTGTGTTCACTTTTAATCCTATTGCAAGTCATCTGAAAGAACACCTAAGCAACTTTATATGTTGCTTATTTTAAATAAAAGATCACACATTCATCGAGCTTGTTTTTAGAAATATTTTCCCACGGGTGTCTTTTGTATTATGAGAGTAAAACTTTAAAGCACATCATTAATTAGCAGTCACAGCTAGCTGGATGTGAATGGAAATGAAGATCTTGCAATCAGACCAAATTCAGTAAGTCAAGTAGCTTTCAGAGCCTCCAAGCTTATGGTTCCATTAAGCTAGATGCTGTCTGACTCCTGGAAGGGGACACTCCCCATTCCACAAGCCTTTTACTGAAAAGAAACCCTTTGCCGTTCTATGAAGCTATCTTCAAGGATTTTAAATGATCCAAAACCTGGTATTTTTACCCATATAAATTCCGATCAGCAATTCACTCTTGGAGTTGAAATATTCTGTGATTCTGTGAAATGTATGGAATTCCTGCAAGGCTGCAGTATGAATCTAGGGGAATGAACATGTTCTTGGGTAAGACTTTAATCAATAAGAGAAGGTATCTGAACCAAGAGATTGCTGAAAAACATGTCAAATAACCTTGTACTGTAATTCTGCTGGGACATCATAAGCTCTGAAATCAAAGCTAGTTCCACTGAATGCTCTCTGTGCTCACAGTCCTGTTCAAAAATTGGCAACTCTTGTCTTCACAGCTAGTCGTGGCGAACAGCTGAAGTGTGATGGCATCGTGTTTATGTGTGGATGGTTTCTTACGCTCGCAGCACTTTCTGATATAATAACCTTTCCTCAGTTTCACATTCATTGTATGTGCTTAGGTGAGTGAACTTGCAAAACGCGAGTTGTGTATCATATTTTGCAGCAGCATCAAGAACATAGGGGCTCTCCAGGTGCATCTTCTATCTGATATATTGCTAGATATACGTGCAGGCTACATACTTAACAATTAACATCTAGCAGCTTTCACAAGATTAGCAATCAACATTTGGAAAGTTGGCAGAACCAAGCTCCAAATTTGGATCAGAGCTTTTTTTCACAAGGTGTGCAATTTTCCTAGGCAAATAAAGCCCTTAAGCCCCATAAGAAGCTTTAGAGTATGCAATTACTTCAAAGCACAACCATATAAACGACACTGAAAGCCTCACAAAGTTTTACAGCCTTTGTGGCAAGACCTTCTAGCTCCTAACTGCCAAACTCAAACCAATGGTAACAGTTTGTTTCATGAGGAAAAAACTGTCGTGAAGGATGTTCTACACTTACACATAATTCAGCAGCTGGGGATCTCTGGATGGAAGGGTACAGGTATTTTTGGTTTAATTCCTTCTGTTAGTTACCTGTCAGGGAAAAAAAAAAGTTTGTGCAGGTAACCCTACATTCCTCTTCTTTTTCCCCCTGAATATGAACTCTGCAGTGGTGCCAGAGTATTGTCTTTATATTATATTGCAGCAATGGTCCGGAGAACGTATACCTGAAGCTAATCACCATCCATAAGAAAGGCAGCATTATAGCTATGACCCAGAGGGAAGGAGCCCTTTTGTGGGCTGTTTCTTATGGAAAAGGTTAAAAAATAATGCTGCTGAGCAGCTAATGTCGTATTTACTTTCCTGGTTTTGTTTTTACTCAAGACTGTCTTACTTAAAAGGGGACTCCGACACACTCACCCAGCGCTTCTTGCCTGAGGCAATGAACCAAGCAATTTCATCTATCAGTTACACCAAACCACAGCACACTTTTCTAAGCTTAGCTTGTTATTGTCTTTCAGGCTGCAGAATAACTCAGGGCAATGGAACAGTTACTGGCACTATAAATGTTTTCAGACACTGAAGCTAGTAATAAGCAACCTTATTCGAATTAAATTACCTCTTTAAGAGAGTCTGAAACCGGATGACTTCATATAATTCATTATGTTTAAGAAGGCGGTTTAGGATGGCAAGTTAAAACCCATTAAATTGCTCTGTAGTTTTCTTGGCTGTGGTTGTTTTTCTTAAGTGAAAGTAATTAAATATAAATATTTACTAATATCCCAGGCTGTGAAACTCTATAGCCAGTAAGAGGAACAAGGAGAACAAACCCAGTGTTGGCTTCCTACGTTAATACCCCACGCTGGCTGAAACGTGCTTGCTGGCTTTTCCACAAACCAGGCTGCCGACTTGAAGCTCTGGCGGGGAATTCAGAAGCTAAGCAGTTGAATTTATTTAAACAAGGGGAGGAAAACACTATTCAGATGTGATTTTTTTTTTTTTTTTTTTTTAAGCACAGGATTGATGTGATGTTCTGTAAGACCACATCCAAAGACCCCGTTCTTTGGAACGGGTCTTTGGCCAGGATTGAAAGGTGAAAAAGCCAATTTACTCGTAGGGTCTTGTTGATGCCAGTGGGAGAAGCTGCACTGAGTTGCACAGGTCCTGCATCAAGGCTGTACTTTCGCAAGCACTGTAAATGAACGCAGGCCAGCGCCACCACAGAGGCAGCACTGCCTTCTCCTGCCCTGGCCACCCCACCACACTGCTGCTAAACCATCTCCCTCTGGCCAGCACAAGAACTGCTGTAGCCACACAGAGAACTGATACTGGCAAATGCCAACACGGGTTGGTGCTGCCAGTTTAGCTTAAGGTTTTGGTTGCTGTCATGAAAAAGCTCCCCCTTGCCAGGCTACCGTAAAGCGGGTGAGCCAGCAGACACTTCTGGAGGCAACAAACTTCGTCAATCTAGATTGTATTAACTCCCAATATGTATGTTCTTGAGGGACCTGTCAGGACACCAGCAAATGGGTCCAGACTGGCCCAGTGTGCCTAGGGAATACCTTAGGGTTGATACTCCAGCCAAAACCACTTCAAATGTGATTTTCAAGGACACGTATATGGGACTTAGCCTTGCAATATTAACTCTCTACTCCTTCTTTATGTTCCATTTGAAACTAAAGAGTTTCTCACAACTCTTTAGTTACAAGACTTAGTAACAGAATTAAGCAGAGTTAGATTATTTGTGTGCTGTGGTACTTCACTAAGTTGATCTATGGGGAGATTTTGCTCTTTCTACACAGACAGGGTCCACCACATGCTTATAGTAAGAATTGTCTTCCCCAGCATCTGATAAAAAGACTAACATAAAAGACCAAAGGCCTCCTATGCTGTCAGAAAAATACCAATCTGCTCAGCTTGAAGATATCAATTGCTGGCCCCAGGGCACTACTCCTGAAGTGAGGTACCATGCACTGTGAAAACAGAGCAACAAAACCTTAAAGCAGATGGTGATTAGGGATGGACATATGCCTGATCCTCTGCCTTCTCCATACCTGCTGCTCACCATCATGGCGTGAAGCAGGATGTGAGGGCAGTCAGTGCCTCGCAGCCTCTGGCTGGGGCAGGCTTTGCAGAGCTGGGGGTGCAGCAGGGTTTGCCAGCCTCAAGGGGAGATGTCCTCAACACAGCACTTCCATCACCTGAGTTGTGGTGGGACACCCTAGGGCCACAGTAGTACCCCTCAACTGAGGGTCCAGTCAAGCAACATGATTAAAAATATCATGAAGCTCTAATTGCAAGCAGCTTGGCTGGAACAGGTGTCGGGCAGGGGAAAAGCTTGAATTACATGGGCAGAGGAGGTTTATTACCAAACTCGTCCACTGAATTTTTACCTAGAGATCTAGTTGCTAAACATTTAATATTGCTGATGCAGCTGTGCTTTTTTAAGGTAAACGAGGAACACCGAGTTGTTGCATTCATATTTGCCATCCACATCCACCCAGAACAGAGCATAGAAGGTTTGCCTGATAGAGTGCTCAGCATGCAGGCAGAGAAGAGGATTAGAACAAGAGTAATTAATTTGTGGAATAACTTCTTTTTGGTCTTCTGAACTAACAGCCCTGTAAACTACCTCCTCTGTCCACCAAGGAGATGTTGCATGAAAAGTGATGCTATGCTCTTCTCCTCTCCCCTCTGACCCCTCTGAAGACACATGACAAGTGTTCAAGTCACCCCTGGACCAGCATTTCTTCCCACCTCCTGTCAAGCAGGGTGGCAGTTTGTGCAAGGTGTGCTGTTGAGACACATGATGCATTTCAGTCATGGTTAATTCCAAAACCTTCTGCAAGAACAAGCGTGTTAAAAGCTGCTTTAGTCAGAAAGATGAACTACTAAGCTGCCTGCCTTTACAAGACAATAGCTCATAAGAGCTGAAATTTAGACATTTTCCTTGGAATAAGCCGGCTGGATCATTTCATTGTTTTGAGGGTTATAAAGCACAAAGAAACTGCCAAAACAATTTAAAAAAATGAGTTCTACACATGGCTAGGATGCAACCTGTGTGTTCTGCTGGAAGGGATGACCCCACGTGCCCCCAGCTTTGCCTTGTCAGCTGGGCACCTGTGGCTCCAGGCCTTCCTCCTCACCAGGCATCTCACTGATGTGCATAGCTCATGGTGGGAAAAGCCTTATTTAAAGCAGGGCCCCCGACCTCTTTTGGCAGCAGTACAGCAATTGGCTAATTTTTTTACCGATAAGGCTTAATCATTAAAGAGGACATCTGACATTTGCTAAGGCTGTCAGGTATATAGGAAGAAAACCAGTTAAAACAGTACTTACTGAATGAACAAGCCCTTATCTAATTTATAAATTAGGCAGCCGGCACATCCTTCAGCCATATTATCCCAGGCTGAATTTTTGTCAGATTTTTTATCACTGGTTCAGTAGGATTTGATACCTGGAAGGAAAATTGCCAAAAAAAATACAGATCCAAAAGCAATAATTCAATAGATGGCACGATTCTATCCAACGTATTACTAAAGCAAGTACTGAGAGCTAGGCTTAGTACTTTTATTTGAAATCTGGAAGGCAACGTTCTATAGTCCAAGAGCATAGTCATCTCCCTTCAGCCTTCGGCACACAGATGACTTCGGAGCCCAAGATGCTCCATTTAGGAGTATGTTCAGATTTTTACCCTTCCTATTCATACAGGAGACAGACAGAAGTGGAGCAACTTCTGGCTGGTCCTCAGACCCGGGGAGCGAGCTTGGGGCTGACCTAAGGCAACCTGTTCCTGTTCCCAGTAAGCGTGGGGACAGGGAGCAAACCTGGTGTGGAGCTGGGCTCTGCACCAGGGGTTCTGTGCTGGGTTGGTACAGCTGAGCTGTGAACTGCCCCGGCATTGCCAGACAGAAGAGAGAAAACCTCTGCTAAGTCTGTGAAAACAGCCATGTGTTCATGTCCCAGGCAAATTTGCTTCCTAGTGCTGCCTAACAGAGAGTGAAGCCGCTTTGAGTTGTAGCAAATCTGATGCCAGCAAATTTGATAATTTATGTACCTTCAGGGATTCTTCTGCAAATTTATCCATTTTATTCTAATTGCTATGGGTATTTCAATCCACAACGTAATTCAACCAAGTAAATAAAGGAGAAAGATGAAAAGGATAAAACTTTCTTTCCATTGCATCTAATTGCGAGTTTCCCCACAACCTGTGTGGCAGTAATAGGCTTAGAGTCTTATTTGTACAGTAATGCTTGATTTACTTGTTTCTCCCTTTCCTTTCTCTTCCCATGGTGGCACATTATTGTTTCAAACCACTGATCTTTACTGTGGTCTCTTGTTTCCCACAACTTGCATTGCTGGGATGTTTACTTCCTGGATTTAATTCTAATTTAGCTACTACGCTAATCCTTAAATAAATCTTTTTCAGTTCAGCTATTTCCCTTAACCCTATCCACCAATGTTTACACTAATTTAAATGGGCAGGATATTAGATTAAAGTTAATTGAGGGAGTCAACATACTAGTCCAGTTTCTACAAGTTTACACCCTTGAAGAAAATATTAAAAGCAGTCATGTAAATTCCCATTTCTCATAGTCAAGAATGAGGGAGAATACATTTGGGGCGTGACCCACTATTAGGTTTTGGAAACTCAAGGCATTTGTATCGTATGTTTCTCAAATGATCAAACAATATAAGACACGTGCAGCTAAGGTGAATTCTCTCGCTTTCCCATCTCAAGGCTGACAGCTCAGGAAAGCTCTCTGAATGTAGCTGAAGAAACTACAGGTTTCCATAAGAGCAAATGATAAGGTATCAAAGTGTCACAATCCGTATAGTGTCTCAAAAAAAAGGTACAACTAGAATTTAAAAAACCAAACCACTAAACAAACACAAACCCAAAAACAAACACAAAAAAGAGTTGGGTTAGATGATCCTTGAGGTCCCTTCCAATCTGGTAATCTGTGAGTCTATGAAAAACAAAAAAAAAATCCCAACAATTTGAATTAAATGTTTTGAAAGTTATATTTTCTATAGACAAGACTGAATTTTTAAATGAGCTAGTCTTATAGTTCAATTTCCTGCCTAGAAGTTTAGACCAATATCTGTCAGTGCAAATTTTCACCTGTAATTATGAGCAAGTACAATCTAAAGCATACAAGCATCTAAAATCTAGAGCATATAAGCATCTAAGCCAATATGATATATAAATGACAAAAAAAAATCAATCAGACTTAATATAGACAAAAAAATCTCCACAAACCACCAACAAAAAACACCACCCAAATATTTTTCTGTCTGAAGATAAGTTTATCTTCCTCTAAGTGTGCTCCAAGTTCTAGCTATTTTCTTGCATTGTGGGGGAACGGAAGGCTGTGATGGGAAGATTTTTGCTGGTTGGGTTTTTTTTCCTGCAATCTAACATTGGCACTGAGATAGCAATATCAAGTGGTTTCATTATGTTCTGTATTGCAGAAGTGTATAAGAAAGTGGTTTATGAACATTACTGCAGCTGTGGATTTAACTTCTGTCTTTAAGAGTTACAAAAATGCTTAATAATGGAGAGGATGCAGAGCTACATATAAAATAAATATAGTTAATTCTGCTCTACAAATTAATACCTATGAAATGTCACCTTATGATGAATCAAAATCCACTTTTTACTACGACAGCCTAGAGATGTCACAGCTGAAAGCCACTTGGAGTCACATCCTTCTCTTTTTAAACTACAAGCACCTACCTCTCTCTCCTGTCTCCTTGTAATGAGTTGGATGCCAACTGACATCAATTCATAATGTGACCCATCACGAAAATTAATGATGAACAGCAGCAAAACAGGTTCTGGTCTCATATCAATCCTCTTGTCCATAGCCTATGCACATATTTATGTAATAAAATTCCCCTCACTGTACTACACCAAATCCTGTTAAACCCTGAATGCTCTGGGACAGAAGTTGTAGCTTTTCCCTGCCAGGTAGGTGTTTACGAGCCTGGTAGCACCAGAAGCATTTCTGGAGCCCACAAACATAATTTAGCTGCAGTAATGTGAAATTACTGAGCCTGTCTCGTGCCGACATGTGTTACACTCAATTGTAAAAAGGAAAAAAAGTTTAACAGCTTAGCCACAAAGGAATGTTTATATCTGATTACACTAACTGCTAATTTAATGGTAGTTAATCAGTGGCATGTAATACAAGCTGAGCAGCCCAACGGATTTATTGATGAATGGCATTTAAAGTCGTTTTTAGAAAACCAATGCAGTTGTTACGTTCCACAAGCAGGCACCAAGCCCTGTCAAACAGTACCAGGTCTGCTAAAGGCAAGTTTCTGCTTCAGTTTACAGTGCTTCAAATCCTGAGTTACTCCAAATTTACACTGAACCAGTGTGCGACCTGCAGGCCAAATCCTGCACCACGCAGAGGAGAACCTCTGAGGTTGATACCAGTAAGCACCACGGTGCTGGGATGGGCTCTGAATTTTAGGGAGAGGCAGGCACCCTCCCGGAGCCTGTGTGCCCCTCCCCCCCCCCCCCCGCCACTGGAACCAAAACATACCAGAAACAAGAAGGGCCCAGGGCTGCAACTTGAGGCTTAAATATTGGAGTGGGATTTTTATTCTTCCTTTCTGAGGTATGCCTTGTGCTGCTTCACACCAGCTACAGGTATATAATTTGCAAGGGACACATTTCTTCCCCCCTGGAGTTGGCAGAGGCTGAGGAAGGGATGGCACCCTGGCACGAGCACAGCGTTGGCAGCCGCACAACATCCCTTCTCAGTGTGTGAGTCTGCCTACGCCTGAGCTGAGCGGGGCTAAGTTAGGG
>NW_009693551.1:19338-48621 GCF_000703405.1 Apaloderma vittatum
CTCTTTATCCCCTCTGGCAGGTATTGATTTGACTGGACGCACTCTTCACCTCCCCAGACCTGACCCATACAGCTGCCACGCACCACACAGCTTGTTTTCCTTAGCATGAAATATGAGCAAAGGCAATCTGCGAAACAGCGCTGGAAGCAGATTCCCATGGAATGAATCCATGCCCAAGATTAAAAAGCAGAGAAAAAGCTTTTGAAAGAAGATCGGACTGAACCTTTTTACTCACAGAGGCTTCTCCAAGCAGCCACTGCTCCCCCAGCAGAGCGCTGCAGTGTCCAGCTATCCAGCCTCAGCCTCCTGACGCTTTGGCCAACTGAAATCATTGGGAGTTTTTACTCCTGACTTGGCTGGGATGAGGCCAGTTGCCAAGTGAGAGGCATCTGTAAAGGAGTAAAAAGTTGAAAATTATGTCAGTTATTTATTAATGGGAGACAGTTTACTGAATGCTGCCAAAACTTAAGAGCTTCTGTTTCTTTGCAAGCTTCAGTTCCTTCTTGTGTAACCACCAGGAATGTGTCCAGCATTGCCTATTTTATTACCGTTTAACTAGAAGATTTCAGATGCAAGATGGTGAGTTTTCAGGCTGTTAAGCAATGGCCACATGAAGAGAAGGCAGAGAGAAGAAATACTGTGGTTGGAGAGACCTGCCAAATGAGGTACCTTGTGACCCAATGTTGTAACAATGGGGTGTCTGAGAAGGGCTCACTTGGAACATAAAACCCAGTCAAAACGTTGACACTATATTAAATTCACCCAATGATATTGCAGGGAAAACAGAAAAACTAGCATAGCAGTAATTTCTTGTTGAGAATTAAGTGTAAGCCAACCCTTGCAGGAGGGAGTTCATTAAATCACCTCTCAGCTGGAGGGCAAATGTGGGGAGCCCCAACAGCCTTTCGGTTTGTGATGGAAACAGTCAGCAGTGCTAAACAAGTTGCACCCTCCCAGAAAAATTTATTTATTAATGAAATCTACCATTAACATTATAACTCATGTTTGATCCTACATGACGCAGGTATAGAAATGTACATCTGAAAATAAAAGAAAGAAGACAGGAGACATGGAAGAATTAGATCTGTCAGACATGGGACCTTGGATGGAGAGTTTCCAGAAGACCATCCCATGATGGGCACATGAAGTAGCTAATGGGGCGTATTAGTAAGAAAGACATGCAAATTCTGCGTGAATCCTCATGAGACTCATTTGCTACTACCTTACTTGGTAGCCTCAATGAGGCTGATGTGTGCATGGACATGAGTGCTCGCAAAGGGTTGGAAGAAGTGGAATGGGAATCCTCTGCCTTTGCCTTAATCACCAAGAAGTCAGATATCTAATGCAAGTTACTCATCTAGGCTCCCTCTGTAATCAACAATCCATAGACGAAATGGGATGAGACACTGCTTAGATGTTTCTTGCCTATTTCCGTGTCTAGTTGGAGGAACCACCCTCAGGAGATGCCTCTTCTCTCTGTCAGCTGCTAAGGGTGCATAACTAACTAGCTTCAGCTTGCTTAGCTGCCTGGCAGTAGGTGAAATAATCCTCTTCTGGATGGGTGTTGCTCAACCTTATGCCCTTTCTCATTGCACTTCTCCCTAGGGTCACAGCTGAGAAAGCACACAGGCAGGTGCAGGCCCAGAATCAAAATAGAGCCAAAATGCATTTGGAGTTAAGTGTCAAATGCCAACATAACTGCTGAGGTGCACAAAAGAAATATATATACAGATCTGATGGTTTAGGCATCAAGCTTGAGTTTTCAAGAAGTGAGACGTGTCTGAATCTCCCAGGATCCACTCTTGCCCAGCACAGGGCTAAGCTCACCAGCAGTATCAGGACACTCAGCACCTTTCTTGATGGGTTTGCTGGGACCAGAAATATAAGCAAGGTGAAGACGAGCTTTCTCCCTTGTCTTCCCTCTAACTAGCAGCACCCATCCTGGGAAAGTGCAGGAGCAAAGGTGGTGGTCAGCAGGGAGCTGGGGCCTGAGACATCCTTTGTTTTGGGATGGATCCCATAGGGATGGACCCTGGCAGCTCAGATCAGCAGGAGGATTGCTGAGAACAGCAGGACAGAAACCCATCTTCCTCCATAGCCTTGCAGGAACCAACTGATCCATGGCCAAGAAACTTTACAGTAGCATTGTAAATGCTTATCGATGTTGTAAAGGAGGCAAATAGCATTGCTCATCCAGGGTGGAAGACCTGAGCACACAGCTCTGTCAGAGCAACCTATGAAGTAATATAGGAGAGAAACAACTGAATTAAGTTAACCATAGGAATCTTTGCCTTACTGGAGCTGGAGTCAGCTACCCTGGGTGAAATCCACTACAAACTTATGATTGCAGCTGAAATAAAGACCAAGAAATGCTTACAAATAGGTCTTCTGTGTCCCCTGCAGATGGAGACAAACATCAGCTCGGACCATTCACTTTCTTCTCAGCTCTTCCCCATCATCTGCCATTCATGATATGCCAGGCTAATTACCCATACTGTATATTTTTGAACAGACCATTAAAAAGTTATGGTGCTGGTCACTTCTCAGGCAAGAGGGAATACTCTGTACATAGGAGGGTTTGTTGCTTGTTTGTTTCCAGAGCCGAATTTTTATTTCTTTCCAGCTCTGCAAATATAAAAAACCAGCAGTGGTAGACACAGACCGTGCTGTGGAATTTGTTGCTGGTCTGGTATAAACAGCCCGTCCTGTGTATTGACCTAATGTAAACAGCCAGTAGCCTATATAAACAACCAGCAGTCGAGCTCAGGCTAAATGAAGCCTCGAAGTATATTTGAGCAGCGAGAAATCAAACATCAACACATATATTTCCAACTTGCACACTGTTGTTCCTCTACTTGCCAGAAAGAATTTTTTTTTTTTCCTTCTTCAAATTTCTTCTAAGTCTGGCATCTCACAGGTCGCAGTTTCCCCAAAGAGCGGGATTGCTGGGGGACGTTGCTGCTGTCTCACAGCCCTTCCTGCATCCTTGGCTGGGCATGTCCCAAAATCAGGGCTTCCAGGGGAAGGAACAACACGATGGCTGGGGCCAAAGGAGCCTCGGGGGGGCACAGGTTTAGCCCCAACATCCCAAAGAGGATTCTGCAGGCTTTAAAACTTCCCCTTGAGAAAGAAGAATATGAAAATTGCAGAAATTCTTAAAGAAATATATGAAATATTCTTTGAAATTCAGTTCACAGATCACAATTAATCTTTATTGTTGATTTGACTATACGGGTAAGTTGCTGCTTTACTCTGAAGCAAATACCAAACAGAAATGGAATTAAATGGAAATGGTGAAAGAGATGGAAGAGGATGCAATGGACAAACATAGAAGAGGGCTAAAAGGAGGACCCTTGTATAGCTATACTTAGTAACAGCAGCAAAAAATAATAAATAGATGCAGTTATTTCATGTGGCTGAGAGAAACTACAGAAAGAAAGCAGGCCTTTTATCTTGAAGTAATCCATCTGACTTCAGCCCACCTTGGCAGATAGCTTTTTACTCTCCAAGGAGAAAGGAACCAGATGATTCTCATATTTCTAATGGCTGTGTATCTACATGACAAACACCATCTCAGAGGTTAGCAGAAAGCTTCATTGGTGCGTGTGGGGGTGAATGATTAAGAGAATATGAACATTTTTTGTCTTTTTTTTTCCTCTCCCCTCCTTTCTCCTCCTCTAAACCAGTCTGGGATGGGAAACACCCTCTCAGCAAAGGCAACACATCAGACAACGAGGCTGTGTGTGCACTCTCATAGTGGATGGAGGACTCTGCTTTGGTGTCAGTTCAACACTTTTCGCTAAATAGATTCATTGCAAGTGTACTGAGATGGTCCAAAAAACAAGCTGCCTAATGCAACCATACATCTTGCAAGACTATTGACTTTTTGCATCCACCAAAAGTAAAAATCAGACAGAATTCAGCCTGAGGTGAACCCTGCTGGGGCATAATGCATTAGGTTTTTGTACTGAAAAATGTAATGAATCCCAGTGTTGGTGCTAATGCAAAACTAGTGGTGATGTGCTAGATAATTTAACTGCTCATAAAATGGTGGCTAACCACCTGTCCAGTTTTTATCAAGGAGAAGGAATTTAGCAGTAGTAATAAAATCATACTACATTAAGCTGCAGTGGCTAGCTCTAAGAAAAAAAAAAGAGAGAGACAAAATAAAAGTTCATTAAATAGTAGTTTACAAATAAGGACTTGGAGGTAAAAGCAGGTGGAAGTCTTCCCCTTACAATCCTGAAACAGGTTCTCATTCAAAAGAAGATTTCACAACAAAAATGATACTTCACACTACTTTAAACTACCTTGAACTCTCTTTAACTATTCATAGAAATTGAGTGGAGGGACCATTAAGGTTCCACTTACCCTGAAGCCTATCAGGGTACCCTGCTTGAGGTAACTGTTTTCATTATGAAAACAAGATTTTTCCCTCAAATTGCTGTGCTATGTGGAAAGAAAAGCTCTAGGTGGCTTTTGAGGATGGAAACTTGTGTCCACCCCACTTAAGTTACATTTTTACAAAATGAAAAATAAAATGCACCATTAAAATAAGCTTACATAAATAACCAGAGAGGAAAAAAAAGTGCAATTCCTTAGCAAATATGAAGCCTCACAGGCATAATGGAAACTACCAGAACATTAGAAATAACAAGAATCCTTAGGACTGCTTGGAATTTAACACAGAAATGTTTCTACTCAATACTGTGGACTATGCAGTGCTTTCTGTATCTGCACCCAGCTGGTGCCCACCCCCCATACTCAGAAAAATAAATTTGTGTATAATTATGAGATTCTGTGGTCTCCTGCATCACTTCATACATATCAGCTCACCCTTATGTTGTAAAAAATGTCACATACTGAACCACAAGATCGTCACTTACTAAGAGAACCTTGCATAACTTCATTGCTTAATTCTTTACCCCTCCCACTGTAATTAAACCACAAGTGAGGACCACTGACAGCGTCAAAGGTGCCCACAGAGCTTTGGAAGCATCGTACGGTTTATATAAAGCTACACTTTTCCAAAAGTACTAGTTATAATTAAGACCATTATTATGAAATTTAAGAAGCAAATAAATAAATAAATTATATAAACTGTTACCATCAATAGCTCAATTCCTCAAAGCCAGAAAAGTAATGTCATGTGTACCTGCAAATACCTACACTAACTAACTAGAAGATAACTACTGGTAGATCCTAACTCCTAGAAGACTCTGCCAATGGGTGTTTAAATTCAGATCTGTTAGTTACAGCTTCTTCCTATTTCCTCTAAGCACTGAAGACAGCAAACTCCTGGCAGACAGTAACTATGAGGCTCACCCTAGAAGAGGTATTTTCCTAGCAGGCCACACGTGCAAAAAAACCTCATCAACATCATTCTGAAGAGAATCTGAGTCTGAAAACTTGCATTTTTTTTTTTTTCAAAAAATAGCTTACCTTGTGTATATATATATAAAGATAATTAATTCTCCTTACACATTTTTTTAACATTAAAAAAATGGTCTTTGATTAGTCCTTTGCCAAAGACTGGATTTTTTGAGTGTGACCTCTCAGACTCGGGAGGGGAGCAATCAAGTGATATTTCACTGTTCCTATTGACAGGTCGCCGTGGCCATCATCACCTCCGTGCTGCAGTTGTCCTCCCACAGGGATTCTCTGCAGCTGCTGGAGGGACGGGCACTCCAGTGCCAGCTGGGTTGGAATCCTGGGCACTGACATCCCTCACCCAACTGGCACCACAAATAATTATTTGCAAGCACAACAGGGCCGCTTTAAGCTGCTTTTATCATATTCTTGGCTTTATGACAGGTGTTGGGTTTTTTTTTTTTAACTTAGAATTTCCAGAGGAAGTCTTCAGCAGCATCTTAAATTCAAAACAAGTGAATATAGAAGTGATACAGGTATTTTAAAAGAGAATATTGGTGAGCTAATTATCATTTGTTTAAAGGAGCAAGGTACCGTTTTGTCACAGGAATACAGATTTCAGTCAAGGGCAACAGTCTTCAAGCTTTTCCATGGATGAGTTAAACCCTTTAAAGGTCTCAGATGAGCAGGGACACAGCTAAATACATGTTGTATCAATATAAACTGCACAAGTGAATAATATTAAGTAATCTGCCTGGGATTATCAACTTTTACTGTGCATACATTAGGGAAAGGGTAAGGACAATCTTGCCATTGGCTTCTTCTAGGCTGGTGGGGTTTTGTGCATGGGTTACTAAATGCCAGTGTTCACTCTAGGAAGGTCAGTGTTTTGGCATCACCGGGGCTTATAGAAGTAGCCTGTCCAAGCTGCAGTGCAGGCTGGGCTGGTGGTAGCTCTTGAGCGTCCTTGGGACCAGACAACATATGCACTGCTGTACTCATTAATACTCATTGTTTTAATAAGTTCACAAATTAATAATATTGCAGTGATTGAGCAATGCATTCCATTAGAAGCATACAGGTTTGAAGATTTCTGTCTCCATCTTTAGGAATCGGTACTATGTTCTTTTGCATTCATTATTCCAACAGCTTCAGCATGATGGATGTGAAGCAGAATGTAATTTAAAAGGAGAGGCTAAGTAGTATGAGACTAGGAATAACTGAAATTAAAGCTTCACTAGAAAAGCTAAATTATCATAATTAAACTCGTTTCAGAGTATGATGGATGTTTTTGATTTGCATAGACAGCTCTGTGAGCATACATCTGGCAAATACCAAACTACTGTCCAGAAAACGTCAGATGCTTTAGATTAGGGATTATATTTTCAGTCTTTCTTTAGTTGCCTTGCTATACATATCCTTTCAAGGCAGTGATTTGCCAGTTGCCATTAAACCCTGTTTAAATACTCTCCAAGTATCACCCAAAGAAAGCTGAGTACTGAAAACCACCCTGGCCCATTGTGACTCTTTCCTCTGCAGAGCCTGTAAATGCCACTCTCATGGCAGCAGCACCTGGCTCTGTAGGGGACTTTGCAGAACAGTTGTGTTTCTAACAGTTCAGATGGTTCAGATCTGGTCACGTATGTATTGTTTCAGGGGTTTCAATGACTGATCCAAATCTTGAAACTCTGTGCTGAACATGATGCTTATCATATGGCAAAGGAGCAGAGACTCTTTTCTGTTATTAATAGCAGCCTGTACAAACACAAGCCAAGTCCGGTCAGAGATGCTGATCCCCACCCAGCATTGCTGTAGATTACATTTGCCTGCTGGTTTTTACATTACCACTACTCCATCCTTCATTTCGCTCAGTTGTGCATGATGGACAGAAACGGACAATGCACAAGGGTTTGGAGTGTGGATTTTAAAACATGTGGGAAGAATAGAAATGATGTATCTATGGATACTCCCTCAGAGGTCTCGGCTCTAAGTTCGAGTCCAACTCTAGTCCCTCTCACAGAACAGGGACTCCGAGCACTCTGCCCTTTCTGGCAAGGAGGCTGAGGGAGGCAGAGCTCAGAGCACCCTGTTTACACTCTTGGAGACTCAGCAGATTTTCACTTCGCAGACACGTGGGGCATTAACACAAGTCTGGCCAGCGTTACCTGCCTGGCTGGGTCTTCTGCCTTCAGTGCAAGGAAGTAAAGATATGTTTTGAGCTAAGGATATACATGCATATGTGTTTACACATACAGATAAGTATGATGAATCCATGGTTTTCCTTGTATATAAAACACTGATTTTCAAGCCTAAGCTTGACCCTTTTTACTGGGCCTTCTATTTCATCCTCTGAGGAGTCCATGGTCTCCTCTGAAGCATTTTTCTTCAAAGAATATCATCTGAATGTGTATGTATTTATGCCTCTCGATATATATATACATATATTTATATGTGTGTCTCTTTCCATACATATATTTAAATGGTCCTAAGTACCCGTTGTCAGTTCTGTAGCTGATGTGCAACACCAGCGTAGGCAGTGGAAAGAAATTTGTAGTATCTCGTAAGGATCAGATTGTTATATATGGAGCTACAGATTCATCTTACTGAATTTATGTTTATAGGCCTCCTATGCTCTAATGGTTATATATCTGAATAGATATAATGCTTTGAGATAATAAGGTTAAGCTGCTACGCTGAGGAATGCTGTATAAATCTAGATGGGTAGAAAAAAAAAGAATGGGATTAGTGATGTTTTACAGCTTGTGGAAGACAGGAAAATATACATTGGTAACTTATAAAAAAGCCATACAAATTTCCAGGTTCAAAAACTAGTATTCTTGCTCAATTGTCTGTCTCGTTTCAGCCTATTTATAAATGCTATTGGTGTGTGCGTCTGCATTAGTCCCTTTGGAGAACAGTCTTTAAAAGGTCAGTGCTTTTATGTGATATTAATACAATATGTTTAAAAATATTTAATATTCTGCTGTCCATAGGAATAGGTCATTCTGATGGGTAAACATCTCAAGCAAAGCAGGTAAATTAGATTTTGCTGAGCTGGCAAGATACATCCAAAAATTGGATGTTTTGGGAGATAGGCTCAATGAAGGTTTTGTACCTTAAAATTCCTTTTATTTATAGCCTGTGATTTGATTACACTGTTGGATACCAATTATTCCAGAAGTTAATGAGCTGTATAATTTCCCATAAAACAACAATCTAATGCAAAATATGTTAGTAAAGGAAACTCTGTAATTGGGGGGAAAGGTTTTTTCCCTCCATAAAATAAACAAAAGGAAATTATTTCTAAGCACTTTTTAAAAATGCTGTATAGTTAATAATTAACTATGCAAAACTGCTCAGCATGGGATAGATTCTCTAAGGATTGATGGAGTGAGGAGGGAAAAAATCCTTAAAGTTCAACAGAGAGTGAATTACAGCCAGCAAAACTGTGGCCTAGACTCTGAGAACTCTCCCAGGAAGAGCAGGGTGCTGTGTAGAAATGCTTTCCATCTTCTCCCATGACCTTTTGGGCCACAGGTCTCTCACATCTGCTGCTCCTTCCTTTCTTTGGAAAGGAGCTACCATCTTCCCTATTTGACAGATCCAGAATGGAGTCCATCTGGTTGCTGCAAGACATGGTTTTTGCTGTGCCCAAGGTGAAATAAAGAACATTTGGGAGAACATTTTCTCAGCTCGCCTCCTACCACGGGCAGCTCTGCACCTGCTGCCTGGTGCTGTGGAGTACATACCATGAGCAGTGCCTGCACCCCAGTACTGGAAATAGACCACTCAGCATTTGTTCAGAATACCTTACTCTCTATCTGGGCATTTTTAAAATAGTAAATTACATCCATCATCACCACTGAGAAAAATCACCAGCTTTCTTCTCTGGATAGCTTTTGGGAAGGGGCTTGAGCTGAAGGTGCTGAGAAGAACGGAATGCCCAGAATAAAGATAATTTCTCCATTCAAATGGCACAGACCAAAATATTCTTTCAAACACCTCATTATTCCTATTAAGGTAACATTTTGATTTGAAACATCTGTGAGTTCTTGAAACTTGACTGAACCTGACATTCTCAACCTTTGGCAACTGTCTTATGCCTGGCATGTATTTGTGCATATGTGTGCCTTGGAGGAAAAGCAAGGAAGGACTGAGCATATTCTGGTAAAGTGAGACCCCTCTCCAAAATCCTCCTGAGTGTAGGGTACCAGCAACGTCCCTGTCCTTCTGTCTGTGGGCAGTCCTGATATCCCCACAGAGTAGGACTTGGTCCACAAAAAGTTTGAAGAACCCATGCTATACCTCTAAAATGATTTTCAGAGATCATTTCTGCCATTTCATCCAATAGAGGCCGTTCCCTTTCTTTACCACTGCTGGATGGCAAATCCAGGCTGAAGCCCATCTGGCTGCTGCAAAACAATATTCCTACATTTCATTTCCAAACAAAGCAGGTATTTGCTTTACCAGCATCAGCCTTCTTTTCCAAGATCATGAAGATTTTGACTGCAAGCAGAAAAAAAACCCAAAAGCCAAACAAAAGAAAACCAAACATGAATTACAAACCCCCCCCCCGAAAATAAACAACCCCCAAAACTCCCACAAAACTTGTTTCTAACCCAACAATAATTTAAAACACTACAAAATTAAGGCATTTCTGAATAACTAACTAGACTTGTCTCTGGATAGCATAAAGGCATGCCTACTACTAGGTCTTTGTATAGAAATCCTTGAGAAGGAAAAGATATATTCTCAGCAAAATAAAATGTTGTCAGCTCTTTAAGCCTTGGTGGAAACTGAAAATGTCAAGCTTATACCTGTTCGGCATCATTTAAATTGAAATATGGACCTTCTTCAGTCTTCAAAGTAATGCGCTTCAGGTGATAATGATGGATTAACATTGAGAGAAAATGATCTAGCAGCCTGTTAGTTACTTTTTTCAACTAAGTGGGAGCACACCAAATTTTTCATCCATCTGCCAATTGGAGACAGCTGAGAAATGACGACTATGCTTACTACACAGTTCGTACATAAATATTCACTGATGAGCACATTAAAATATGGGAAAGCAGAGGAACAGTTTGTTCAAGTTCTGCTGCGTTTAGACTCATGTTCAAACAGCTATATATTTCTAAACAGTGAGGGTTTACAAGTTCAAAGAGTTGCCCCCTTCACAGTCAAGTTTCTTATAAGTTTCTTACAACATCACACAAACGCATTTTACAAGGCAACTCTGTTACTCACAAGATTAATTCAGTGCCCTTTAAACTGTGGGAGTCGTATTCAAATGTGGTTTAGATTAAAGTGATTTAGCATTATTCCAACATCCAACAACATAAATGTATGTTTTCAATGGATGAATCTGAAATCAGCTGTTCTGCATTGTTAAGCCTCTTACAACAAGCTGTTTGGATTGCTGACTGCTCAGCACCCCAAAGGGACAGATTGATCTCTGAACTCTGTGGCTGACTCCTAGAGTTCTCAAGCGTCTACTGTTCATTTGGGCAGCCCTCAGACAAATAGGACAATTTACAGAAATCAATAACAAGCAATTCCAGACAGCGGCGAATTGGAGATAACTCTTGCCTTAGATGGATGCAGAGACTGTAGCTGCACCCTTTGCTTCCTAAAACCGGCTCCCGAGGTTGTCAGGGTAATCTTCCCTGAGCCACCTGGAGTACCAAGGGCACACAGTCTCCCCAAAGTAACGAGGATTTTGCCTGAAATGTGGCATGTGCTACACAGCCTGAAGTGATGCTGTGAAGAATATGTTCACTTGGGAGTGCAGCAAAAAGCCCATGAATGCACACTGTGATAAACCCCAGCAGCAGCAAGAACAGAGATGCAAGAGCAAATCCTTCATAATGTCATTAGTCATAAGTAATAAAGTAGGAACAAAAGGGGGTTTCTTTATGAAGGGAACAGTTAGCTTTTCCACTTCAGAGACCACAGAGAGACGACTTTTGTTACCTGCAGCACTGAAATGTGCAGGAAATGGGGCTCTGTGGATCACTCAGGCATTAAGCCTGTGAACCTGAGATATTTGCCAGAGAGACAAGTACAACTCACAAGAAAATAAATGTAATTCAATAACCGTTCAGAAGAGAAAAGCTTTGCCTCTTCTCATCAGTGAAACCTGACAGTAATAGCAGGTGCACAAAAAACAAATCCACCACATGCGTAAATGTGACGCAGGAACACTTTACTGATAAATTTGGGTCAAAATATGCGAGAGAGCCCTTTAGATCATTAGTAAACAAATTCATGAATGTATTGATAAATCAGTGATTGGAATTCAAGCTGGCTGTTGTTTCAAGGAGTCCTATTACCTGCTATCATTGGCTACTGAGGTGAATTCCTATTTATTAGTTCAAATGTAAGCAGGCACACAGTTGCTTACTGTAGTTCCCGTGAGTCAGCTTGCACATCATTTTGAGAATGCAGGATTTTGCCAGCAGGATCTTCAAGCACTGTGTACATCACAACTTGAGGGGTCCTGCCAGAAATCATGGTCCTCTGGATGCCTCACCCAGCTTTTTGAGGGCTCTGAAGAATGGAGGCAACAGTTAAATCATGAGATAAAATATATACTGGAGATCTACAGTGGCTACAATAGCTCAAAAAACCCCAAAACCACTGAGGTTACACGGCAAAGAAGCAGTCTGTCTTTTTTGTGTATCCATTAGCACAGATGACATTGAAGATGACTGCTAAGAAACAGCTTTCCTTTATGAGACAGTAAGGGTTTTCCAGTGGGTAAGTCACTTCTGAAACTGGACTTTCATCCACCCACTGTGCTTGACGCAGTTTTCCTCCCTGCAGATGCGAGAGATGTGCACAAGGCTGACGCGACCAGGCAAAGGTGCTGGTGTTCTGATGGAGCTTTCAGTCAAGCTCAGAGGTGAAGTGTTTGATCCACCAGAGCAGATGAGATCATGCTACATGATTCAATGCAAGGATTCTTTCTGTAGACCTAGTTTGGCCTTTTAATGCACTGGTTAATAATTAATAGCAAATGAGTTTGTAGCGAATAATACAGAGTGATTAGAAAATAAAGGTAAGTTGTAATGAAGCTACAAAATGTGACTTCTTATCTGACAGCAGGGGAAGCTTGGTACTCTGTCCTTGACTGCTGTTTTTCCCAAATGCTGAAATTTTTTCCTGTGGAATGAATGATTTCAAATCAAACTAAGGGGAAAGCCAGAGACAGGCCACACCAGATCTCTTTTTGATTTCTCAGGAATGTCCTTTGAGAGAGAGTTTCAAATTCTCATAACCCACTCTAGGAGAGATAGGATGGATGGTTTTAGCCACTAGCTGCCATACCTGAGATGTTGTTGCTGGTCTCAGCGTCTGACCTTAGGAGAGGTCAGCTTGAATGCGGTTGTGAAAGCTGTTGGCAGAACCAAAGGATGCGCCAGTTTTGCTTTAGCACAGGAGTTTGGGTCCTCCATGCTCCAGGACACCACAGCCTGATGTTTCATGGCTCCAGAGAAGGGGCAGAGATGAGTGAAGCAACAGTACAAAGTCACCAAGTGGAATATGGGCATTTACCATGTGGAAGGGAAGACCGCTTTATCCCTCAGGGGATCAGCCAGCTGCCAGGATGGATGAGACTGGAGACTTGATTTAATTTGTCCCTTTGGCAAGGTGTACTTGGACAAGTTGTACCGGGGAGCTTGTAAAGACTGGCCATCAGTGAAATGTGGTCCAAGCACTTGACACTTTATGAAAGCAGGAGATGGTAACTGAAGATCTGTAGATCTGAAGATGTGCAAGAGGTGCTAATGCAGAAAACAATCAGCACAAGCACCTTTTGCACATCTTCAGATCTACAGAGGCTGATAGCTACCCCATCTTCAGGTGTATGCTACCCATGCCCACCAGCCCTGGGACCTCCATTCAGATGCTCAAGGAGAAGCCAGCAGATTTCTTGAGTTTGTGCTGAGGAAGCATCGTGCACTGCTCTTTGCTGCGTGTTCTGGGTCAGCGTGTCACTGCTCTTCTGATGGTTTGTGGTTATTTACTTGGGGAGAGGAGAACCAATCTCCCACCACAAAAAACATACTCTTTCAGGAGTAATGGCAACACTTTAATCATGCCATGGATCAAAAAGGAGACCACAGTCCATTTGAAAAAAAAAAAATTGCCATCTAAGCCCACCTGCCTTTCCCATAGAGACAGGACGGTAAAAGGATGGGGAAAAGGAGTAACAGCAAGACCAGGGCTATACTAACGACCATGAGTGTAAGGCAACAGCCTTGCTCAGTGATGAAGTTAACACAGATAATATGAACTGGAGCTGAGGGGCTAGCTGAGCACCACAGAGGGGAGCAAGAACTGCAAATGCAGCCCATAGTTCTCATTTTGTTATGCTAAATTGCCCCACAGATGTAAGCACACTTCTTCAGGACTTGCCTGTGACACTCCCAAGAGTCGAAGGAAAGAAGCTGAGCTCCAGCTGTGACTGAAACATTAGTATCTCTAAGAATAGCAATGGGAATCAAGAACACAGTTAATTTCTCCTATCAAAAACTTTCCTCAGATTTGATACAGTAACTTAACTCTGCTCGCATACTTCCACTCCCACCACAGGCACCAGGCCAGACTTTCTGGGGCTGATCAAATGTTGAACTTTCACAGTAGATCTTGCTGGAACAGCATAGGACAGTCATTTCGATATGCTGGAAAAAGTCACAGACTTGAACAGTGATAAAATATGCCTCCGTGGCTGGGTCTGTGCTTGCATTTTTGGTCAGATTTCTTACCATGACTTTCCCTCACCCCTGGGTCACTCCACTAGCAGTTGCAACAGTACGAGCATTTTTGTAGATCACTAAACTGTTCACAGCTGGTGCCTTATCACACAGCTGCTTTTCCTGCTTTTCCCATCATTACAATTAACGCATCTCATGTGTAGAATTGGATATCTTCAATACACAGGGTTCAAACAAGTTTTGTAGCTCCCATGTTTCTAACTATCTAGTTTCTTCATGAAGTTACCACTTTTGAAAACCTTTGATTTCAAAATAAACGTGAAATGTGGCCAGCAATAAGTACTACCCTGAAATAATAAATAAAACCTGTGTGGTAATGACAGTCTTGTTCTTCCCAGCTGTTGAATATTCCTGTGGGAGTCAAGCAAGCATAAGTTAGAACAGCCCTAAGGCAACTCTAATGTGCACCTAAGAAGGTGGATGGGACAAATGGCTGGCATAGGAACAGAGGAATTTTAGGATTACCATAGTTACTGTTTACTCACCATCCCTGGCCCTACACAAAACACCAATCATGTGGAACTAGGGGTGAAAGCCAGAAAATTTAATATAGAATTAAATTATGGCTAGCAAGGAACAAGCACCAGAAGTTTGGCAATTAGTTCAGTTTACATAATCTCCTCAAAATCCAGCTGCTTAGCAGAATTATCCAAAGTAAACTACTGCTGGTATTCCTTCCTTTTACAAAAAAAATTTAAACAATTAAATAACCAAAAAATAATAATTGTGTGCAGACTTCATTCCTGTTTGGATGTACTTGTTTATTTTCACCCTAGAAAACTTATCAATTCATAACACAGCTATGAATTGTTTTTTTCATATGTTTTAACTTATATCATTATGCCACCCATTAAAAAATGGGCATTTGTCCTGTGCCTAAGATGTGTCAAGCCCCTGATGCAGTAACATAGTCAATATATTCTATTGGATAGAGGACATACAAATAAGAAGGAGAAAGTTACTAAATTCAAATTTTTTAAAAGCACAAAAAGGAGACAAAAGCAATGAAAAAAGACTTTGAATTGCATTATTTCCACATACTGCCTGAAATTGGCTTATGTTGGTATGTGTCTGAGTCCTGGCCTGACAAGAGGCTGCTGAACATTGGAAGACCCAGGGCTACTTTTAGCTTTGAATTTCAATTTGGAAGTGAAATCTGACCCTGAGCAAGTTTCACCTGGTTTCAGGTTTCACTGGAAAAAGGGGAAGCGATGAGGAAAGGCAGGTAGCTGTCAGAAGGCAATTACAGTGACAGGGGTGAGGGGGTGAGCAGCAGCGTGTCCGTCCTGCAAACAGAAAAGCATCCCCAGGTGAGGAGCATCCGTATCCCTGAGTGTACGGTGCTGCTGCCACTAACAGGGATGTGCAGAAACTGGGCTCAGTAAAGTGGTTTTGGTGGTCTTCAGCCAAACATCTGTCTGTACGTGACCTTTCTAAATGGTGGGAGAGACTGTCCACTCCTTCCCTGTAGCATACCAGAAGGCGCAGCCAGGCTCTGCAGAATTTCCCACAAATATTGTCTGCCCTGCAGCCCCGTTCCAGAAAAAGTTATGGGATGTAAAGTATTTGTCCGATAGCAAGATAAATGCACAACAGCTGGAATGTGAGGCCTGGCACCAGGGGGCTTTTGCCAGCAGGCCAAGGAAAAGTGTGCGCAGCAAGTGGGAATGAAATTACATGCCTCGTCTGTCCACGCTGTGTAAGAGCATGGGGCCAACTAACCTGGAGTGATAGATCAGTAATTCGTCATTGTAAGGGAAGCACTTTACAAAGAGCACCACAATCCTTGAAAGATGCGTAACACATTGATTGAATTCTCCAAATAATGTTTTACCAGTGAGAAAAACCCAAGCAAGATTTAATTATATACCTCCCTCAAAAAAAAAATAAAAATCATTATTACAGCTGCTTCACTCTGCCCTTCACAATTTCTGATTTTTATCAGCAGATTAAAATGCTTCTAGCTGAAAGGCTAATTAACTGATTCCATGTTTTCTGCCTGTCCTGATCACAGGGAAAATCTACAGTCTAAGGGCAGCAGTTATATGTGACTGGAAGGTTTACTGCCTGTGCTGTGTGATTTCCAGTGAAAGAAAACGTGTTGGCCTTCATCTCTCCATGCCGCTCTCTTACGTTCACGCTCTCCAAAGCTGCAGTGTCTGTCCTCAAGCTGACAGTGTTCCTTTGTCGCAAGCTCTCCCCGCTCCTTGATAAATACTTTATCTCTCTTCTCTCCAGGCATAGATCTTATTCTTAGAAGAATTCAGTTGTAAACACTCAAAAGGCTAGGAAGAAAACTGCTTTTGCAGTATGGCAGGTTATGCTGCAGCCTTTCTGAGAAAAACTTGTGCTTATTACCATAACACCAGAGCACTGCAGGCATAGAATCACACCCCAGGGTCTCTCTCTGCACTAGCAGCTTTTATTAGGCTTTTATATTTTCCCAACTATTTTCCAAATTTGACTGTGTGAAAATCTTACGTCCGTGAACCAGACTAAATGCTGAGATGATAGGGGTAGATATTTTTCTACATCCTTTAGTATTCCCAGTAAACCATCTACATAATTATAAAAAGAAAACCTAAAAATGTTTAATTGTATAACGGTTCACAAATTCACACATTAACAAAATTTCTTCCTGGCAGACAGAGCACTATGCATGTTTTAGACTGGCATTTAATTGTTCATCTGTTTTTATATACACGTATACACACACACACGTATCAGTCCAAAGCACTCACAGCCTTCATAAAAATATCACCCTGGTTTTAATTTTTACTCTGGTTTCCTTTTTTTTTTATTTTTCCTTTTTTTTTCCTTTATTTTTGGAACGGTGACATTTATAGCATTGAACATCATCTTTAATGAAAAATGGGAAAGCTCCACAAAAGAATGCTCTGGACTAAGTCATAGAAGCTTTTGACTTAACAAATTAAGGCCTTGTGCTGCACATACTTTATTTCGTGTTCTGTGTGCAGCAGTGGGTCTGCAAAATGTGTGAAGTCAAGCATGTATTTTGGTAGTTTAATATTAAAAAAGCCGGATCCTTAGTAAATATCACACAGCATTCATTGAAACATGACCAATACTGCACCAGTTTGGAATAGGGTCTAAATCAGCTAGGTATAACCTGTCTAAACATGTATATATAAAATATATGCAAAATATACATATATATATAGTATATATGAACTTTATGTATAAATAATATAAGAAGCTGGAATAATATTGATATTTGATGGATCTGGTAATTTCTGAGTTTTTCAAACTATATTGTTCAAGCCAGAACCCAAACTTAGCATTCAAACAGGAAAACACACCCTGGATGGCTTTTACTTAGCAGATTTGTGACACATGTTCTGTACAAGTAAATAAATAATTGGACTGCATGCAAAATTTTGCCATATAGAAGTCTGAATTTTCCTTTACACATGGGAATAAGCATAAATTTTTCTTCCCTTAATATTTTAAAGTGAGAGTGTGGCACAACGGCATTTGGCAAGAGAGCTTTTATCACCTGATGATGTCTCGGTTTGCTGGAGCAGAGCATAAATTTCCAGGCACCCTCAGGCTTCCATCACCTCAAATTTGGCAATTTTTGCCAATGGCCCATCCCCCAGATACCTGCATGTGGCTGCCCTGGCTGGATGCTCAGGGGAATGGCAGGGGGAGGCGTTGCACAGCCTGGTAAGCCTGTCAAGCCAAGTAAACTCTCAGCATGGTATCTGGCTAGATAACACATCCCTCCCAAAAATTCCCCTGGAGTAGTTCAGTGCTTATCATGGATCAGCAAGCATCCCATACAGCCGAGGGGTCGAGTCATGGCTTACACGAGTGTGTAACATAGAGGTAACCAAATCTAATGCGTTCCTGTGTGCCCTGCCCTAGGGGATCCTGCTCTGGCAAAGGGATTGGACTAGATGATCTTTCGAGGTCCCTTCCAACACCAAACATTCTATGATTCTATGCTCCCAAGAGCCCCAGCCCAGACATCATTGATGGGAGGACTGGGAGGGATGCAACTGGCTTTGCAAAAACCCTCATGTACCCTGAGCACAGCCGAGGCGCAGCAGCCTCACTGCCCTGCTGCAACTGCTGTGTACTCCAGGAAAACGTTATTCCTGAGACAGGTTCAGTATCATCTAAAAAAAAAAATCCTTAAAAAAAGAAACAGCACAACATTCAGAAACCACGAGGCCTATATTTTGCCCAGAAAATAAATGTTATTTGCACTCCACTACAAGATGTCATCATGACTGCAGCATGGTATGTAATGACAGGGTAACTCCAAGCTGCCAACAGAGATGATCCAAAATAAGCAGCACATTGTAAATCCACAAATAGAAAAATTAAGGCTTTCACGTTTTTCCCTGCACATAGCCTGAAATTGGGCTTAAATTACCTTTATCAGTATGGCTCTGAAACCCTAAGTAAGCAGGAGTAAAGGGAAAGAGAAGACATCTCTTCCTACAGTTCACAGCCATTGCTCTGGGAAGCCAACTATCTTCAGCATACAAGTGAAAAACCATGGAAAAATTGAAGACCTTGAAGCACCATGTCTACGCCTTAATATTCGGTGGCAGAGAGGCCACGCAAGTGTTTCAAATCCCAGTCACAGGGTGGGTACTTACACATTGCCAGCCTTGCACAGCATCCAGCTGAAGGGGGTTTCAGGGGGTTTTCACACCTCTCCTCTGATGTCAGCGGTCCCTGACGACTCACACGCATCAGCCACCTCGAAGCCACTCCTGGAAGTGGGACACAAAATAATTTTTTTATTTTTTTCTTTACTTTTAGATTTGTCTATACTGAATATTTCAGATAGAAATTTTATGCTGAAACAAGCTTTTACAAGGATCTGAGGCTAAAATGGCAGGGCACAATTTTTACAACACAATACGAGGCTGAATCTTGCATCAGTTCAAAATAAAATGTGTTCCCTACCCTTAACTCCCACAAACTCCATGAGGAATAGAGTAACACATGCTGGAAAAAGTGGCAGTATCTTCTAATTAGATCCTAATGGGAGCAGTTTTCTGGGAACTACATTTAAATTCACAATAAATGAAGCTGTTGAAGACGCAAGGTATTTTCTTCTGTATGCAGTAAAAAGAGAAAGATCGCAAATTTGGTGACTTCCAGCTAAGCAGCTATTTTATACCTTTTCAGCTTTAAGACTCCAGCCCTGCAAAGATGAAGCATATGTTTGGCTTTATTTATTGCATTGACTCCAATGTGGTTACTTACCATATCTAAAAGTTAATCAATTAAATAAGCCTCTGCCTGGTTGAAATTAATTCCCACACATGTGTTGTCTGGGACACACAATATAATTTATTTTATGAGAAACAATTGCTATCTTAATTTGCTTATTTAATTTTTTAAAATATTGACAGCTGTGCTATTCAGCAAATGCAGAAGCATATCACAAGGAAAAATTTATTTTTGGATGTTGGATTTTAGCCCTGTTGACATCAGCCATGCTACTGGCATACCCTGGTTGTAAGACAAGGAAGAATGAGATGTAGAGTCTTTTTATTGTCTCTAACTTAAAGCTTGATTCAGTTTTATGGGCACAAAGTGTCACTGCTTGCAGTTGTGGAGAAATCAAGTATTAAAAATGAAGCTTTACTGTAGAGGTCTTCTCAGCTGCATTTTCTCGTGGATGTACCATGCTTTGTTTATTTTACCGTTGCTTGCTTTAAAAAAAAAAAAGTGTTCGTTTGCTTCCTGTGAATTTGTTCCTAAACTATTCAAAAAAGACTTTAGGGACAAAGCTCTGCCTGAACGTTCATGTTTCATTTAAAGGCTGTTTGGCTGTTTATTTTTGTCATCCCCTTCACTGGACTATTTCACTCACCAAAAAAGATGGAACATCAGCAGCTTTCCCCTCCCTCAGAAAGCTGTTGGAAGCCTGGTTTAAAAATACCACGAGCAGAAAGCCTGACAACTCTGGGGGGGAGGAAGAAAAAAAAAAAAAAGGAAAGAAAAGAAAAAAAGATGCAAAGTGATGTCCCACTGACTTCCTCATCTGTCTGTCAGACATCAGCCCTGGCACTGGCGTAGCCGGGCCACCCAGCTCCCCAAGAAGAGCCTCGTTAAATGGGGCCACCTCCAACAGGGAGACTGTCACTGCCTCAGTGTGGAGTTGACCCACTGTAACAAGGGGAGGAGGAGAAGCAATAAATCAGATGTTGGAGGGCGGTGGCTCTTGGCGAGGCTGCCGAGGGAGCTCTCGGAGGGTGCTGCAAGACAAGAAAGGGGTTGCGGTAATCCTTACGGGCTGTTTGTGCATGCGTGAGGAGAGCTGCTGGGAACCACAGGTTTCGAACGCTAGAGAGCAAAGAGGCAATGGTTCTCCTCAGGAAAAACAAGAAGAAATATGTTATGGCCTACAAATACCGGAGGCTGCGTTCGAGGAGCCTCCCCAAGCTCAGAAGGGCAGCTGAGAGCTAAAAGAGGACCCCAGGAGGGCACACGATGGGGTTAGTGCTGTGCCCTGCGTCAGCTCCTGCCAGCCCTCACCAGGTGTGGAACCCCCCTCCAGGGCACAGCCTCTTGCCAGAGTACACCTCCAAACCACCCTCTCGTGGAGGATCATAAACCTAAGGAATTTCAGGCCAACAGCAATATGGCTTGGTCCTGGTGTCTTAACATCTGAGATTCATGGGGAAGGTAGTTCGTTTTTTTTTCTTGGCCAGAACTGTAGAATCAAATTATGAGCAGTGCCTAAGCGTAGACTTTAAAAACACAATACAGACAGGAATTCATAGGAATCGTATATTCCCATAGAGAGTTTTAATATTTGTAAACAATAACACACGCTCATGAAACGATCTAGAAAAAAAAAAAGAAGAAATACTTGAGATGCTTCCTGAAGAGAGGAGGAGGTTAGGAGAACTGACAGGCAGAGAGAAAACAGTTCCTGAAAACTTTCAGCAGAAATTAAATAAGTAAACAACAGGCTTCTATTTTCTGTGGTTTTGTCAAAGAGTGATTTATTTGGGTTTTTGTTTGGGGCAACAACAACAAAAAACCCAAACAACCCCACAGCATTTTCAGCTTTTGCTGTTTTATTTCATGTAAACCTTTAAAAAAATTACGTGCATGCGTTTCTCTAGAGAGCATCCAGGAGATGTTTCATGTCCTTATTGCATATTGAGAAAGAAAAAGTTCCTAATGTAGTAAGTAAGCCCTGATTTTCACAGGCAAAAAAATTTCTTGCCAAGTTTCACACTGAAACAAACTGCAGATCTCCCGTATATTTTCTTCTTAGGAATTTTTGCCAAATTATAAGAGAGATTTTTTTTGCAAGTACCACCTGCTGATATTGTGGATAACAGGAAAAAACTCAGGATTGACATAAAATGTCTGAAAATTTTTCTTTTTACAAACAAAACAGAGAACATGTCTCCGGAATCATCACGTCCCAAGCCAATATAATTTGCAAAAACTTAGAGCATTTTTTCTTTTAACTGAAAACACTCTTGGGCTGTTTCCACAGAAACCACATGCAAATGTTTGACAACTTTTGTCTTGTACTTTCAGACAGAAGTCAAGCAAAGTAGTACTTATTCTTTTATTATTTTAATGCAATGTAGGATTTAACATTAAAAAAATCCAGTGTAATTCATAATTTTTTCCTCTTAAACACTGTGCAACTAACCAATTGTCATGGTTAAGATTTTTTTAAAAATAGTAAATTGTTCATTTGTTTTCCTTCGTTTAATTGTATTTCATTCAAGTTTGGTTTAAATCTACTAAAGTGCATTCATTTCTAGCACTCTGAAGTGGCTGCCCTAGCTTCACAGCTCCCTGTAAATTTTCCTATGTACACACCCCATAATTTGAAAGAAGAGCTGCAGTGTTTCTGCCCAACATATTAATCGCCTCTGCTACTAGTAATTTATCTTTCCTGATGCCTGCATAAAATAATTTACTTCTAAAGGCAACAAAAATAGCTATCAAATATATAGCACTGTCCCACTCTGTATTATTAAAGCCTTATTTTAACAACATAAGCGCAGAGCCTGTTGGTCTCACCTGCTCAGCTATTAGTTTCAATTTGTCTCCCAACGCTTGCCAACACTCTGGGGTGTGTGAGCAGTCCCCGAAGACCTCTTTGGAAAATCTCACTACATTCTCACACCTCTGACAATATTTCACTATACCTCAGGGTAACGCTAAACAATCTTTGCATTGTCCTATGCCATCTGTTGTGCATTTTTAAGCATAACTGCTCCGTATTGGTGTCTCGTGTTGTAACCAGTTTCTGTTCTACCATACCATTCGTTTTTGTCATACTATTCCAGTTCATTTCTTTTTCATCGTGAGCCAGCGCCGAGCATCACACAAATGCACTGTGTGACACAGTCAGGAAACTGCAGTAGTGGAGGGCGCATCGCCTTCCCTTTTATTACTGCCAGAAACAGCAGATTCGCAACTCCCCACCTTGAGGGGACCAGCCTGCAGCACTTCCAGCAGAGCCAGTGGGTATCACATGAGAAATCCCACAGCTAATAACTGGACAGTGTGCCCATGTGAGAGGAATTCTGCACAGGCACCACATCAAATACAGGTAAGACACTGCTGTTGCAGACTCAGCCCGGAATGTCACCGTCTGGTTGTGCCCAGATGTCTTGCACCACAGGCAGGGAGCGCGTCCAGCCAGAATCACAGAATATCAGGGCTTGGAAGGGACCTCAAAAGATCATTTAGTCCAACCCCCAGCCAGGCAGTACTTTTCCATCCAGGAGCCTCAAAATTAAAGACAATTTGGGATTTAAAGTTGCTAGAGTCCCGGAGGAGTCTGAGCCAGCCACTGGCACCCCCTCACTGGGTGATCCCCTGCTCCCCTCTTGGCCCCGCTAATAGCTGGCTCTGGGACTTTAGCCTTGTGCTTAAGCATAAATAAATTACATCAGGCTTCCTCACTGGTAAAATGAGGATGTGTATCCTTATTTGGGAAGTATTTTGGAGCCCGGGTTAAGGATATTATATAAATGCTAAAAACATTACTATTGCACTTTTGCTGCTTGAAGTAGTCTACTATTTTAAATGGAAGCATTTTATTTAAAACCTTTTAGTTTTCAGACTCTTCAGTAGACAATATTAGTGGCTGCTTTCCCTAATAATTCATGTCTTCAAGTGCCAGACAGGTATGCTAAGTGAGTGCATTCCCAGTAACTGAGGAATGATAAAAATATTCCCCACTAAGTTGAGATCAAAAGCTCCCTGGAAGAGATGCAAGTCTGTCTGTAGTCATACTTGAATTCAAGAAAGCCCCAATATTAATTTAAAAAGGCCTAAATTAGTTCTAAATCTTAATGCATTTTTTTATTCAGCTCTGGAACGAATCATAAGTTAATTGAAAGGCTTGCTTAATTTGCCTAACCAACATCTTGAACAGCGATTTTTAGCATCCTGACCATGCCCCACACAAATAAGTTGATTTTTTGGTAATGTCTTTTCTTTCCCATAACACTGTTCACTAACTTAAAGCTTGACTATTGCTATTTTTCCAAATGAGCACATGTGGTGACATCCATCTCCCGTAACCATTGACCTCAGGAAGTTAAGAAAACAAACGGTTTCAAAACCACACTGTGAAATATGGCTGCTAAAATGGCCAGCACATTCTTCTCGTTTTTCATTAGCCTCTCCTGTAGCTGTCACAGGACAAATCATCCGGCAGGAAACGGCAGCCGAGTCTCCATACAGCAAAGTCTGGTTAGGGTTAGATCTATAGATAGACATTTTCCCATAAAACCTCATTGTAGGAATATAAGATAGCATCTCTTGGGTACATCCTAAGCCTGGCACTCAGAGGAAAGTGAGTGGACTTGGTGCAAAGGCTCCTGAAGGGTATGTTAGGGAGGTGCCCCCAGAGCGAGGCAGGCACCCTGCACTGCTCAGGTATCCCCAGAAGCCCAGGGAACCACCCAGGCATTGCCATCCTCAGCTCCTTATGACCCTGTGCTTCAGTGGCTGTAAGGGAAATTTGATTCGACAACTTTTTCTCCTGCATTGGGGGTTTTCTTTTGTATATGACTGTGCCTGCACAGCTTAGCTTCACTCTGACTTTTCATTTGAGATAGTGAGATGGAAAATAGCATTTGCAGTCGCCCACTCCCTAGTTCTCCATTTGTATGTGCATTACCATAGCATCAGGTGCCATGTCTAAGACCTTATCTTCCTTACCTTTGAAATAGCTTTGAAATACATGTGCTTTGAAATACAACATAGGCTGTGAGGCTCTGAAACTCATCCTCTGTGTAGGCCAGTAAAGGTGGAAGGGATTGCAGCCCTCAGTCTGCAGAAAGAGAGGTGAGATGCACCACCCTCCCCAGAGGTGTTTAATAGATGTGTGCTTAGCGGCATGGTTTAGTGGTGGAGTTGGCAGTATTAGGTTAGTGGCTGAACTCAGTCTTAAGGGGCTTTTCCAACCTAAATGATTCTATGATGCAGTAGGAGGGAGGGAGCAATTTACTGGCATTTCCTCAGGAGTCTGCGCTGTAGCCATCAAGGTGCCTCAGCAGCTCAAGCCTTGTCCAAGGGCCTAGGCACGCAGCCAGGCACTGCTGGGGGACAGGTTTGGAGCCAGACTAAATTATTCTGCAAGGAGGTGAAAGACCTGTTGCCTTCAACAGGAGGGGCTGGTGGTTCTGCACCAGTGAGGAAGTGCAAAGCAACCCCAATAGGTGTTAATGGTTTCAGCCAAAGGGATGCTTATTGGGACTTACTTAGCTTTGCTCCAGATAAATAAAGATAGCTCTGCTCTGGTGTGACTCTGTGTACTTGTTAATTGCAGGCTTAATTGTGTCCTTAAGGCAGAAGCCTGTGTTTGGGTTTATGTTTTTTATTATTCTTGTTTATTTATTTTGTGGGGATTAATATCTATAGGGAATCTCACAAGATTTGTTACTTAAATTTTTTTACAATCTGAACAAACCATGGCATTATTGTTAGGTGACTCCCCGAGCAAATATCAAGATAGCAAGGAAAGATGGATCAGTGCCAGCCACTGAGGACAATAATGTACCTCAGACCTAGTGAGTGGGAAGTCCACAGGCAGAAAGGCTCTGGGAGCTGTGCTTCTAATCCAACCCATAGAATCATAGAATCATAGAACGGCCTAAGCTGGAAGGGCCCTTAGAGACCATTTTAATCCAGCCTCCCTGCCACCAGGGACGCCACCTCTCGACTACATAGTCTCAGTGTAAGTCCCGAAAGGTAAGCAGGTGTTCAAATCTGTTTGAAGTTATCAGTTTTTCCATAGTCAAAATTGCCTTATGCCTTCCACAGAGCAAGGGACTAATATTCCTCTAATTGCCTGTGCTAACAGAGGTGAGTCTCCTAGGTCTGGTAACATCCAGTATTACAACTACACCTATTCACAAGCAAAAGAGCTTAAAACATCTAACCTGAATCATGCTGTTTCCACATCAAAAAGTCCAATTTCCAGCAACTACTGCTAACTGCTGGTTTGAATTGAAGAATTCATTTAACTGATATTAAACTGCTCAGGACAATCAGGTGTCTGCCATTATTATTCATATTCAGATTTATGAGATATGAAATGCATAAATGTGAATAATTCTGTGCAACCCCTTTAGAAATATAGCCAACAGCATGTTTTAATAATCAGAGGACAACAGCCAATGAAGAACACAGAGGTATTCAGAATGTATCACAACCACTTTTCTTCTCCTTTTTTCCTAACTCTCTCTTCCTCTCTCATTTCTGTTGCTGTCGTCTTGCCTTTCAGGAGGGAAAGGAAGTGTTTCTAAGTCTCTAACCTTTGATGCTTGAGGAAAGCTCCTCTCCAGCTTCCAAACTGTTCTTCACACTCCCCAGGGGGGAATAAGGATTCACACAAAATGCAGCAAAATCAGATCAGAGAAAGCACACAATAGGCTCAATTCTGTAGGTTTGTGCAAATCCTCTTTCAGAGGCTTCTCTGAGCCAGGCCAGAGAAGAGGCAAAGGATTCAAAATATGTTGAATCAGTCTTAAAAAATTCAGGACATTTGCATAAAAATCCTGATGTCTCTAAAAATCAAACCAAAGCAAAGCAACAATCCCTTCTAATGCTTTCATTTGCCTTCTGGTTTCTGAGCAACGTGAATTAACATGGTATATTTAAGCTTTCCTCATTAGGAACTAGACGTACTTAAGAATAATAACAAGAAGAAACAAAAACATTATGTGAGAGATTTTCACGTAATTACACATGTCTGGGAACTAGGACTTGAAAAAAAACAGGAAAACACAGAGATATCCTAATAAAATCATGCGCAGACAGTAACCAGCTCACCCTTCATTTGGTCACCTTTCAGTGTGGTTTTTGTTCATGTGACAAACAGGGCATCCTCCTGGCATTGGCAGCAAATTCCATATTCTTCAATGCAACATTCAACAATATCTCAAAATTACATACCACTTCAGCCATACATCCATCTAATAGTGTTTATAGAACGTCTTTTGGACCAGTATAATAATCTTAAAACTGATTATTCTCATAGTCAAATAACTGCATCTTTCCCAGGGTGGTAGTCATAATTCAGGCTGTCTATCCTCTCTGTGGTTGTAGCTCAGGACCTAATTATCCCCTACGTATTCAGCTCTCTCCTGTTTCACCCAGCTGCTTCACACCACCTGTGTTGTCACGATAGAGCTGGCAGACGCTAGAGTCCCTGCCATCAGGGCTTTGTCTTCAGCCAGCTCCTTCATCCCACAGATCTGGTTCTTGATTACAAGCCTACTGAATATCTGGGAATTTTGCTATAAATGTTGTTATTGTACTGCAGATAGCATGCAACTGGGTAAAAAGAGAACATCAACATCATTTATTTTTTAAGTGGACTAATGGACAGCATATTGGCATGTCAAAAGGAGGAATCAGGGTTCTTCTTTCCATTCTTTTGCAAAGCCAGAATAAAATCATATCACCTCTGCATGCCTTTATGTCCTCCCATTTTTTTATTTATCTTCTCGAATTGCAAGTGTCTTTAGGGTAGGGACTGCCTCACTATTTGCCTTAACTATATTAACACACCAGGAAATAATTTGGTGTCGGATTCCTGGGCACAGTCCCATATTGCAATAAGTAATTGCAATCCAAATTTTAAAAGTTATCAAAATAAATATAAATAATTAAAAAAAAATAAATAGAAAACTTGTCAACTACAAACGCCTCTTTTCCTCATATTCCCAGCTGGGAGAAACTCAGTGATAAGGGAGACCTGGACTGTGAACTGCAGAAAGTTCAAACAGCAAGAGCCTGATGCAAAGCTTTATTTACTACAGTTTTAATCTATTTCTAATCCACCTTGCTCTAAAGACCACTGCACAGCATAACCCAGAGCTTTCAGATAACAAACAGTTACAAAACAACATTGATTTCTCTGAGCAACATAAGCTGCCAAAAACACATTCAGCCTCTGTGGAAAAGACCTTCACCTCTGGATAGAGCCTATTGGTGCACACCCTGTTAGCAAGTGCCAGCTCTTAGAAAGTTACTTTCATCTGGCAGCAGGAAATATGTACAAAAAAGTGAGCCTGGCAGCCCTTCTTAGAGCTTTGTTCACTGCAGCTTAAATAAGATAACCATCCATCATTCTACTGTGCACACCAGTCCAGCGTCTTGATTACAGGCAGCATCTGCCATACGTGAGAAATGCTTTGAGTAGCCTATCCTTGTTATTTTCTTTTTTCTAACCTTCAGGCAAATACTCATGCCTGGCATTTTATTTTCTCCATCCTACAAGTAGGGATAGGAGAAGGGCTTTCTGTCTTTCTTACTCTCTCCACTGGTAACTAAGAGGGTTTTGGTTTATGATTTCTTTCTTTTCTTCCTCATAGAACGGTGCACAGCGAAATGGTCCTCAAAGTGTTCAGTTGTTGCTTACCTAGTCATTGTTTTCACTCATTAAAGATAAACCTCAGTGGACTGAAATTTGATTATCAGCACACAGAATTAAGTATAACGAAAGTAGAGTAATAAAGAGAAAAAACCCCATTTTTGTTACAACATTGCTGTAACAGGGTAATATTACTGCTTAAGAGTATATGCCCTTAGTGCACACAGCATTAAAATAGGTGCCTGCAGTGGGTGCCCCACCACCTACCTCTTGCTCCTGAGATGCCTCCATCTCTCTGCATCTCAATGCAGGTTCTAACTGGACATCAGTTTTCCTTAACCAAACAATTTGGCAGCTATCTCTGATGCTTCCCTCAGGCTCTGACCAGCACCACCAGTGACAAAGAGTGCTCAAGGTCAGAGCCAACCCAATGAACCTCGAGCCATTACCTGCCGTTTGCTCACAGAGGCTGATGTCTTGTAGACAGTGTCAGACCTTGTTCTTTGAAGCTGGAAGGCTCAGAAGAACACAAAAAAATACAACTTTTCTGGTAAGTAGGTAATGACAGCAAGGATAACTAGGTCCAGTAGACCCACATTTCTTCTTGACAAAGTCAATAATGTGGCCTTTACCAAGCAGCTTGAAAAACACGCTTTCATGCCAGAAACGGACAGAACTTCACACCTGCTAAAACATCAGACTTCAAAGCTGTGTATAATGTTATCAGTGTCTTTGTTCAATGAGGCAATTCTTTTGCATAAGTCAGAGCAATAAATGTTCAACTACTGTTTGTCATTTATTAATTTCCTTATTTACTTGGAATGGTGTGGTAAGATCAAATAAGGAAATGTTCGCGATAGCAGCAAGAAGTCTCTGACTTTGAAGAAACCATTCACACCAGCGTCATGAATATTGCCAAAGAAATTACTAAAACTTGGCTGAGTTACTTAAAGCAGAACAGGCTCAATAAAAAAGCAAACAAATTATCTTGCACCTATCAGGGTTTGTGCTCTTCCTCACTATCCTGATGTAGACGGAAAACTTACTAGCCCATGATGGTCACGAGAAGATATTTGGTCCACCTGAACATATGTCCTACAAATAGGAGTAGTACCAGAACCATTTGGTTTCCTCTCAGAATACTGCAGCAAGGGATTGTGCATGTTTCTGTATCTCAAATTTAAAGGAGATCCACCCTGAAAGGATGGAAAGTCTTTCCCATTCATCTTAATATATTTATACATATATATAAATATAATATATATATAATATAAA
>NW_009693552.1:0-31937 GCF_000703405.1 Apaloderma vittatum
CCAGCCTCCTCCCCGTCGCATCTCCTGGGGAGCAGCCTCCGAGGGCTGAGGCAGCCCAGGCGGGTGCGGGGCTCTCAGGGTGCTGAGCAGAGGGGCTCCTGGTTCAGCCCCAGCCGGGTCCCTGGGGCTGCAGTGCCATGGAGGGGGTGATCCCGCAGAGCCCTGTGCCGGCTGAGCCATTTGCCCCAAACTTACAGAGATTTTCCTAAACGGTGGGAACGTGTTTGTTAGTGGTGCTGTCCCCGTGATTCCAGGTATTTCCCTGCTTGTACTGAGAGCCCGCCGGCAGCGCGATACTGAACTGAAAGGCTCTTAGTATTTTTATTATTTTTTTCTTTAATAGAAAGGCAATTTAAAATAAGGCTCTGGGTCTGAGCCATTTGCCCCAAACTTACAGAGATTTTCCTAAACGGTGGGAACGTGTTTGTTAGTGGTGCTGTCCCCGTGATTCCAGGTATTTCCCTGCTTGTACTGAGAGCCCGCCGGCAGCGCGATACTGAACTGAAAGGCTCTTAGTATTTTTATTATTTTTTTCTTTAATAGAAAGGCAATTTAAAATAAGGCTCTGGGTCTTCTGGTACAAAACTTGCTTAGTTGACAGATGTTTAATTTCGACGTTAGTTGTCATTTTTGATCCTTCCCTGTGTCCAGAGGGCATCATAATTCCCAAAGCTCAGAAGAAAAATATTTTAATGGAAGGCCCTCTATTATAAAGCTGTTTAGGATAAAGATGATTATAAATTCAATTGGTTTCTATTTTATCTTATCAAAGCCCTGCTTTCCAAACTGCCTGACCATGTGTGTGAATATTACAATAGGTGCACGTGCGTGTACCTGCTGTATGAATGCACGCAGGCAATTTTTTGACGTGTTCTAGGTACACGTGCTCAATTTACACGTTATAAACTCATTATTTGTGCCTGGGAATGTTGATGTTTTGGTACCGCTAGCTTAGTCTGAAATTGTTTTCATTACGTCTGGGGATACAGACAGTTTTTACAGTCCTCTGCGTTTAGTAATTTTGCTGGGAAAGGTGCTAGGAAAATCAAAAGGGAGCTGGTTTGAAAACTGGGCAATTTCCTACCCCCAGTTCTGGTTGGCTTTCCAGCTTTGGCTTTCTGAAGCGTGAATCCTAGCCCCCATGGCTTGTCTCTTTGTTCATGTTTAATGCCCAGCGCAGGAGACTCTCGTTCCAGGCGGGAGTGTTTAGCATGCACAGCAGACTCGAGGAAGCCCATCAGCATTCTCCATGCTTCACCCAGGCAAGGACATAAATTGGTTTGTTTGGGGCCCTTCTTTTCCATTTTTAAATGGAGTTGCGCGCAGCATCCTTCCTGGCCCCTTCTCTTTTATTGTTTCTTGTACACAACATCTAGATCTGACTGGATCAATAGCTAGTTAGCACAAATCACAGCTCCTGTCACTTCTACCTTGGCAGGCTCACACACATATATATGTCCTTTCACAACACACACGCATACACACACACACACACACGCACCCCTGTTCTGTGTGCACTCGTTCACGCGTGCACACACGCACACACACACACGCAGATCTGCACACCGTGCTGTGTGTAGAAATGGATTTTAAAAGAGTAACTTATTCCATAGATCTTAATTTAATGGATTAAAAAAAAAAATCCTGAGAACTCATTTAATCCTGAAGAGCACATTTATTGAAAGCGTAATTTTGCTTAAAATTATGTATATTTTGTGTATATGTGTCATATGGAGCAATGCTTTCTTTAACATCTTTAACAGCACTCCTACATTCACTTTGATCACCGCTATTCTTAGTAACATCTAGTGAAATAAGTAATTGCTTTCTGGTTGCGATAACCACAATGTTGCTGTTAAAGCAGTTCATCACTTGGAAGGAAAAGCGTTTAATCAGTGTTCCTATATAAGGATATGTTTTAGTATTTCAGAGGCTTAACATAAAATAGCAGACCAGTTTTGCAACAATGCAGAGGCACTCATTTTACACTTTAGTCACTTGAAGGATTTGAATGGGCTGGTTTGTCGGCTGAGGGAAGTCATAGAGACCAGCGGAGAATTTGCTGTAACTGTTGTTCGAAGTGATAAAGATATAATAGGTGAGACAAAACAGGCGGCTCTCCTCGATTAGTAGAAATAATTCAGCTTTCCGTTGCCATACACCCAAGTGTTTGTCTTTTGGAAAAGGCTTCTTTTAGCCCATGACCGCAGTTTCAAAGCTTTTCAGGGGAGCCGTGGTGTTGGTTCCAGCAGGTCCTGGGGTTCGCGTGCAGGGCAGACGCTCGGGCTTCAGCAGGCAGCGCTCCTCCAAATTTCAGGCAGTTCCTAAACGTGCTTGGGGCTGCGCTGGGTAGCGCTCACCGTTCCGTGGTGCTGGGCGGTGAGGCTGAGAGAGAGGATGGTCCTTAGACCCGAGTCCCCTCGCCGACACCGGCCTTTGCGGGGGCTTCTCACTGACACCTGCCGTGCCGGGAGGGCGGCCGGGCGGGAACAGTGATTTATCCCCATTGTGGCCCTGCCGGGAGCCGTGCCGGCCCCTCGGTGGCCGAGAAAGGGCGGTGGGGGCTGGGGGCAGGTCCCCCCTGGCGGGGCTGAGCAGGTGCTGGGTACCCAAGGCTCCAGCGTTGCTGCCGGCTGTGCAGGGTTCCCCCCAAATTGGGGGACAGCAGTCGAGACCTTCTCAAATGCTCTGTTAATGCACGGGTTGCTGGGGAAGACAACTTGTTTGAGTTGTTTTGATGGCCGAGCAGATTCCTTACAGCTGTTTCATTTTTTCCTCATAAGGGCGTTGAAGGGGTTTGCTAATCCTGAGCCAGCTGCGTGAGCCGGCAGGGTTAAAGGTAGAAGGGAGCAAATAGCTCGGTTTCTGAGCCTGTGCTGTGGGTGCCGGTGTAATGCAGACACACCTACCCCGCTCAGCGAGTTCTGTGCGTACGTTCACAGTTGGTTTCTGAATTTAACGTTATTAGTGCTGGCTGCATGTTGCTCTTTGCTGAAATGCAGTTTTCTGGAATTTTTCTCTGATATCTTGTTTCTTGTATTATGTTTTATGTGAAGTGACTGATTGTTATTTGTGTTTGGGTTTTCCCCAGAAATGCTTTCTAGAATTTCATGTTTTCCTCTGCTGTGCAGCTAGAGCTGGGAGTGAGATATAATAGTGCTGAGTCTAGGGGTGTTGATTTCCAACACCGCGGCTCTAGCTAACAATAACGAGATCAAATTCGCTTAAAAACCCGGGGCTGGTTTAACAGGGTTCTGGTTTGACTGAACCAGACCAATTTCCCCTTCAGTAAAATGTTGATTAGTATTCTCTAGAAACCCAGTAATTAGGTGCCAGTGGGGTTTTGGTTTTAGTTTTTAATTGAAATTTTGAAGGTCCCATGCTGCAGATGTCAGGTGAAGATGTCAGTATGTAACCTGGAACCATGCAGGTGTTGACTGGAAAAAATGAGAACGTGTTCAGGTGCTCGGTGGCTGTTGAGCTCATCTGTCCGAGCTAATGGGCACGTGCAGCGCAGCATCCGTAGTTTTCATCCTCGAGTTTTTGTTAGTATTTCTTTTTAACACCGAACCTATCGTTTGAACAAGCCATCGGGCCAAAACTCTTGTCGAAGCAGTGTGTAATGTCTGTGAATTACTACCAAATACACTAACAATGGTCAAATTTGGTCCAGTTGCGGTTAGGAGCCTTTGTTTTCTTTCTCTCCCTTCCTAGTACATTCTGCTGCGTGGCTTTTATTTTAAATGCTGCTGGATTCTTTTAGAGGCTTTACCAAGGGACGAGGTTTGTTTCCTGAGACTGAGTTTGCTAGACCTCCTGCGAGGTACTTCAAACCCTTAAATGTCTTGGGAAGCGGTACGTGATTGGGAATGGGTCTGTGCTGTGGTCGGGGTTGTTGGGGATGGGTTCGGTGACGAAGCTCGGCGCGCTCTGCAGCGACGGAGCTGTGACTCCCGGGGCTGCTTTGTTTGCTCGAAAGGGCTGTTCAAACTTACGCAAGGAATTTTAACAATTAGTGAAAAAAAAATGCTACTGCCTTTGCCAAGAAGTTATGTGATATACTCCACAGATAGGAAATACACATCCTTAATAAAGGATCTGGATTAGCATACAGATTTATGGGGAAAGGATACTCCCGCTGCATATCGGAGGAGAGAGTTCAATGTGCATTAGATTTGGGTTTAATATGATCGTTTAAACTCTTGTGACCTGTTTAAAAATAAATAATCACAAAGTTGTCCCTGCTTGGCTTGGCTGCATGTGAATGACAGTAATACTCTGTTGTTTATTATGATGGGCTAACATTTTTTGTATTTTCTGCTAGGAAATAGTCCTGGTTAGAAATTTTTTCCTTTGTTTTATAAACATTCTGCAGCAGTTTGTTTGTAGACCTCTACGGCAAGTATTAGAGAAGGCAAGGGACAGAGTTTTCAATAGTATTTGCTATTGCTGCTGTAATCCACTGAGATATTTAATGCAGAAAGTGCATGAATTTGTTGGCGTTTCTGTAACCACCATAGCCATTCTGTTTGCCTGTACCTCCCTCCATCTGTCCTTCTATTAATTTTTGATCTTTGGTTTCACCTGTTCTGCTCATTTTCATGGACAGTCTAGCTGTGTTGGAATTAGTGCAGATCACAAATTTGCTTTGCGTCACGATGCTTTCTTTTACTGAAGTCTGGTATCTTATAATGGCACGTTTAGTTGTGAGGTTATTTTGTACGTGCTTGGTGAGAGAGACCGCGTGAGACATTCTTTGGGGGATATATTTCTTGAAATTGGGATGTGAATGCGCTGCAGATCTTTACATATGCTGTAAAAGGAAATGAATTAGACTTAATATTTATATATGAGCTTAGATGACAGCATAGATTTATTCTGATCTGTGATGTGTTACACCATGTCTGCTCTTAATTTTTAATGTGCAATACCTGTGGTTTTTTTACCAATGACCTAGTGGAAAGCTTTGCCATAATTCTACAAATAGTTTTTTGCTGAAAAATGTTATTAATAAGCAACACTTACAGTTTGCTGTTAGTTGCAAAAGATAAGGTATGGAGCAAAAGTCAAAAGTATATAGCGTGCTTTTATTTGTAACAGCTGCCTCACAGCTTCTGCAATGTTCTGTACCAGGGAGAGGTTTTGGTGCTGCAAAATGTCTTTATGTGGCCATATAAAATTTTAGTACTAGACAAATTACCATACATTTTTAGTTTGCGGTTTCTTGTGTATTTTTATTAAATGCAAGCGTGAGCAGGGTATCCACAGCAAGTGTAAAGCCAGCTCTGAAATGAGTCTTCAGGTAGTCTGACACAAATGCTTTTTTAATGCTGAATTTACTGAAATATCATCAACTGTTCAATTACGTAATTCCTGGGGCACATTGAGACTATCAAAAGAGACCAGTCGAATTGTGGTGAGTGGGATCCTTCCCTGTCATGTCACTGACGTAAAATAGATGGTCCTTAAAACGTGTTTGGGGCTGGAGCGTGATGGGCACCGAGTCCCGGGTACCAGCCGCTCCCTCGCCGGCGCCGCTCATCCCACGGAGACACCTGGGCCCTTGAAAAGAACCAAGTTTTCACCTGTAAATACACGCTTATAGTTTTGAGGGCTTTTTTAGGATTGGTGTACTGTTGTTTTTAAATAGAGAATTCTTCTTGTTTCTTTTATTTGAGGGACGTTTCTAAAAGCGAGAGCTTCTGCCAGTGTCTTTAGAACACAGCGTGCTCGCGTGCTGCCTCAGCACCAGCTCCTGGGTAGGGAACACCGGGAGCCCTGTGCAAACTGAGTAGGTGAGGCTGTGGAATCTCCCAGGAAATTCAAGGTCCATTCTGACTTTCCTGATCTTGGATAGCTTTCTCAACCTTTAAAATGTAAATCTGAATTTTTGCTGTTCTGTAGGTAGACCCACTTTGCCCATAGTAATTGTATGACTAGCTCATGTAAAAATGCTGATACTCTTTGCAGTTGGCTGCTTTTCCTTTGCAAAACGCTTTTGTGTCGTTGCACTTAAAACATTAAAAATTATTGGTGACCTTTTTAATGCAAAGATTTTTTTTTTCTTTTTTACAAATTTATATGTATCTTATGGATTATGTGCCAATGTTCTGAAGTCAAATACCTTTTAAATTTAAAGCTGAGAATTGAACAGCTGGAGGTCTAATCCATTAATTTTTACAAGCTGACTTCCTTAATACTTCAAAGAGAACATCTTGGATGGTATTTCTTTATTAGTTCCTGCCTCAGCACCCCTTCTTCTTGTCTACTCCCAACGCCCTCTCTTCTACGTCCTCGTGCTCTGCTCATCTCCTGGCCAACGACAGTGGCATTGTAAGACTTGCTGATCTACAAATGTACTCTCTTGGTGCCGTACTTTTTCCCTATATACTGATGCAAAAAGTGCTGTGGTTCCTGCTTTGCCAGAAGGCTTCCCACAGCCCCCGAGTTCGGGTTTGCAGCGTCGCAAGCGCTGTCACCGGGGTGCGGGTGCCGGCAGCCCCGTGTTGCGGGACACCTGCCCCAGCCCCGAGCGCGTCCCTTTCCCGGTGGCTCAGGCCTGATCCATCCTGCCTGTTTTAAAATCGAGCTTTTCCAAGTTTTTGTCCTGCCGCTGTTAGACAATGAGCTGTGTGATCGCAGCCCGAGAGGCGCACACGTATCAGTCTCGGGAGCGTCTCTTGTCTGTAGCCTTCCCGTCAGCCGGGGCTTTGCTTGGGCGTTTGTGTTGGTTGGTTTTCAACGTTTGTGTCTGTGGAGTATTTTAACATAAACATCTAAGTTTTTATTAGCTTTTAATATTTGTCTGGAGGACCTTTTTTGGTTTGGTAAGCAGAAATCTGGTTACGTGTAAGTGTAAGTGCTACTTTGGTAGATTTTTTTTTTTTTTAGGTTAGAATAAATACAGTTTATTTGAGTTTAGACATAACCAACACATCTGTGAGCTCTGCTGCAGAGCTGAGTTAGGGCTGCTGCTGCAGCCTGGCTGTCCGGGCAGTTTGCTTCAGCTCTGGGGTGTTTATCTTCTCCCTCCACCCCATTTGGAGCATTTAAAAAGCCAGATGAGGAAACTGGGTTGCCACTTTTTTTTTTTTTCTTGTAACTCTCACCTTCAGTTCTGACTGCTGGGCCTTTAGGACTTGATACTCATGATCACAGAAAAGCCTGTAATCAGTCAGCAGTTGGGAGACGGCATTTTTTGTGGTAAAATATATATTTTCAAAGTTAAGTCTACATTTAATTAATTTTGTGAATTAGTATTCACAAAATATTAGAAAGCATTTGTATTGCTAATAGAAAGATCATCCTGAGGCTGAGGAAGCACAGTTAATTGAAAAAGCAGCCATTTGTAAAGTGAGGAAAATTTTAAAACATTTCATACCCTAATTAAGAATATACTTCTGATTTAAAATTGAGAATATTCATTCACTGTGTGAGGCAAGTACATTAAAAAAACCCTGGAAATGGTCATATCCTTCCCTCTTCCTCTTAATCCTCTTCCGAAATACAGTTTAAGAAAGGCAGGACTTTTTTTTTTTTATATACCCTGAAACCATTTTACTAGAAAGATGTAAATTGATTTATTAGCATGGGAAATGAAGGCTGGACTGGGGTTATTATCTGGTCAGAATTTTAGGATCTCTTTCCTGGAAAAGTCTTCCACTAATTTTTTTGGGGGGAGGTGGGTATAATCTTCCTTGATAGTGACATTTTTAAGCCTCTTGGTCTAGGGTGGGAGAAGTGCTGGGGAGCAGAGGGGGCTGCAGCTGAGGGATGCCCGAGGGACACCGATGGGAGCACAGAGCGGGCAGGGCCGGCCCTGGGGGGCAGGACAGGACTTTCTGCCCCCGGCTGCTGGGGGTGATGCTCGGGTTTGCAAACAGGCCGGGAGGGAGCAGCTGCCTGAGCCTTCCTGTCTCCTGGCTAGATGGCACAGTCGGTCAAGCCATTACCGTTGCACTTATGGGTTCTTAGCTTTATGTCTGGCTGAGATTGCCGTGGAGTCCGTATTCAGGTTCCACTCTATTATTATTTTTATTATTTGAGATCGTATTCATTGCACTGTGAATTGACACGGTGCCTCAGAAGCCTGGCAGACGTTCCCACTGCTAAATGTTTACGAATGAGGTGGAACAGATGTCGTGGGGCCACGGCGTGCTACCGGACGGTTTACCAGCTTACCGAGGACCAGAAGCCATGTGGCCGAGCGACCGCAGTGCCACCAGGGCTTTGGCAGAGGATGCTGCAGGTGGGGCACGTGGGAGGGCCCACGCTGGCAGAGCCGGAGGGACCATCTTTCCCAGCTCCAGCAATTCCTTGAGCCCCAGGCAGCATCGCAGCAGGATGCTGGGCACCTAGGCAGAGCCCACCCCTCTCCCAAGGCTCCGGCTGAGCTGTCACCCGGCTCCTCTTCTCCGCACGATGGCATGTGAAGACTGAGCAGTGCCGGGACGGAGCGTGTGAGCCGGGTCTGGCTGCGGGGTTAGGATGCGTGTGCAGGCAGGGGCAATGGAGAGCTGGGAGTGTCTGGTCCCAGTCGGTAATCTCATTTCTGCATCCATTACTTCCTCTGGTGCACGTGGTGGGAGCAGTGCAGCCGCACTGCCCTCCCTGGTGCAACGCTTCTCGTCTGCTGGAAACACCCAAAAGCGCAGTTACAGTTCTTCTGATCCAGCGTCTGATTGAACTTCTGAATTAGTTTCTCAGTCTGAGCAACAGGACAAGAAAACGGAATGATGTGGCAGTAGCTTGATGTGGGGTGGGTTCTCACCTCCTCCAGACACCCAGGCATGGAAGGATCACTGCAGGGAGGTTCTTCTCCTGGCCTCTGCTCCGGGCGAGGGGGCTGCTCCCTCTGGTCTGACCCCTCCGGCACATCCCAGCGCTCTGGCCTGGCTTCAGCCTGACGTGGTGCTGGAACCCAAGCGCCCCTCACACGTGTGAGGCAGTAAGATAAGTTTTTCCATCTAATGTTACAGGTAGTTTTGATCTGACTCGCATGCTTTGTTTTTGCTAGTGCCAAAATGTTAGGCTAAAAAGCTTTTTTTGCCTAACCTGAAGAGTAGCTCAATTTTCAGACCAAATACAGTTTTAAAAGCAAGAAAATAATAAATATACCTATTGTTTGTTCTCTGCAAAACCCCCCAAAGAATTCCTCAGTAATTGTAATAAAAATTATCTCAATCTGTGAGACAATAATTCTGAAACACTTTAAAAATAGTATTATCATTCAAAGTGCAAAGCAGCTGGTATTTTATGATGGAACAGATTTTATTGTTACTGGATATAGGGTCAAACACTTGCAACACATTCTTGATTTAAACAAGCTGAAAACACAAGTGCTTTTTTTGAAGATAAAATCCGTATGATTTTTTTTTTTTTCCTGGATGCTGTAGTTCCCTTCTCTACCTCTAAATATAGGCACATGCTGTTCTTTTCGTGCTGGGAGGAACAGCTAGCATCCCAGCTCCCTGCGCGCTCTCCTCCACGCTGTCGTTCTAGAGGCAGAGGAAGAAACAAGACTATCTCAAGTACAGTTAAAATGTCATGCCAGCTATTTTGAGATAGAAATGTTTCGCTATTCTCTCCTTTTTTCTGGTGATATGTCTAAATTCTGCTTCTTTTTTTAATTATTATTATTTGCCATCAAGGGAAAGTTTCATGCTGTTGCCTGCTAATCTGCCGGAGCCATCTCCAAAACGGGTGTGGGCTGTGGTGGCCCTAAGGCTGTGCTGAGGACACAGGGAAAGCTGCAGGGAGCTCGCGGGTAGCCTTGGATATTTGGTTTATCTTTACTTTTAAGCTTTGTGCATGCAGAGTACTATTATATATCGCTTGATAAAGTGATTCGTCGTGTAAAGCCAAGTCATTATACTGCGTCCTGAATTTTTCCCTACTTTGGCTGAGAATTGCAGGAGTGAATGGCAGCCACAGGGCCCCTGGGTGTTTGGGGGTGTCCCAGGGTGTTTGGGGGTGTCCCTGGGTGTTTGGGGGTGCCCCTGGGTGCTGAGGCTCCCTGGGGAGGTGGCTTGGTCCCCGTTCTGCCGGGGCTGCCCTGCGGCTGGGTCGGGCTGGGACACATGCGCACTGCTTTGGAGGTGTTGGGGGGATGATGAAGCGGTGAAGCTCCGCTGCAAAGAATTATCCAAATCCTCTTGTATTTTCTGTAGTTTTTTTTCTAGAGCGGTTTATGCCAACGGAGCTGAAATATTCCAGTTACAGAAAAGGATAAATAAAAATCTCTTCTTGAATCAGACAAGTGTGAGTTTCAGGAGCTGGAGAAGCATGCGGTTGGGGAGATGGTGATACAATTACGTTTTTATGTCTACCTATTAAGCGTAATGAAGGGTTGGTTGCTGGCCTTAAATTTGGAAGGAGCTTACTGTAAAGCTTAAAACAGAAGTAGATTCCTGTAATTATTGCTTTGCAGCAAGGTGTATGGCTAGGTAAAGGGAATAGAAGCTGTTCATCGTCCAATTGTATTTCCATAACTGCTGCACCTTTAACCATCTGTTTTGAAAGATAAAAATTTTTGTTATACTAATCTTTAGAAGTAAGCTAATAAAAGCCAACAAAGGAAAAAAAAAAGGTGAAGAATGTCACACTATACTACTTAGAAAACATACAGCTTTAACTTCTTTTGTGAGCTCTGCTACATTATTTGGAGAATCAGTTGATTTGTTTGTTGAACACAAGGCCAGTAAACTGCTTTGATTAGTGTTTACTTAAGTAATTGATGATAATACTGAGACTTTTTAAAACTTTGAAATTTACGTTTGCTTTTATTTGTACTAGATTAGGCAAACCTGGTAGAACGTGGTTCAGTCAGCTCCGAGTCTGCTTTTGCTTTTGCTTAACTTTGTTCTCGTTGCCTGATGGCAATTTATCAGGCAAACTTGGATCAGAGTGTCACGTGTTTGGAATTATTGTTTAGATTATATTCGGTTTCGAATGGTATGAAAGTATTTGTAGCGAGAAATGAGCATTTGTTTTTATGATGACAAAAATAGTTTTTCATAGCCTACATTTTTGTTCATTGTATGTAATGGTAACTGTTACAGCTCAGAATATCCCCGTGCAGTTTTTCAACGTGATAACGCGGCACCATTTTGGTCCTCGGATGCATTTGGGACAAGGTACTGCGTGAAGAGGAGCCGTTCCTGCTTCACGCAAGGAAGAAGAGGGGGAAGACCAACTATTTTCTTGTCTATTAGGGAAAAGACAAACTAAACCATGTCGTTTTTGCTCTCCCCCTCAAAAATTTGGCTTACATCTAAAAGATGGAGGTCTTCTCCCTCTCCTTTTCCTACCATCTTTTAAGATATGCTGTACTGGCCTTTCTCCTCCTTTTTGTGGAGCTTCTCTTGAAATCTGTTTTAAGGGGTTATATTTGAAATGTTCTTGAAGGCTGCCTTCCACAGTGGTCTGGCCCAAATAGAAATATGCAAAGTTCCCATTAGTGAGCTGTAAAAGAATACTGTAAATGGGTTATGCAGAAAAACCCATTTAGATAAAAATGCAATTTTCCCTTCCACATACACTGCTAAGAATTAATAGCACATTCTTCCTAAATGGGGACTTCTATATTATATTTTCACCTTAATGAAATTCTTTTCAAAACAGGAGGGTTTCATTTAAAATTTTAGAGCAAAATTGATCTGTCTTTATCCTCCGTGCTCCCTGCTTTAGTTAATCTCAGGGAAGGACTGCTGTGGGCTGTCAGAGTGCTTTATGGAGGGTGGGTGTCGGGTTCGGAGGTTGGTGTCACAGCGTGACCCCATCCCTTGGCGGGGTGTAGGTGACACCGGGGTGTGTGCGCTGTGAGCCGGCTGTGCTCCGGCTGCTCTGATACTCCGCTGTGCCACCGCACCGTGGAGACACGAATATGTCGCTTGCCAGGTTGTTTTCGCCAAAAATTCTCCAAAAGGGAGAATGGCCAAGGCTGTCCCAGCCTTTGCCTGCGTTGCCCGGTGTGGGGTCGTTGTCACCCGCCTGGAGCAGGGGCGATGAGCGCGGCAGCCTCCCCAGCACACAGGTGCTGTTAATGCGAGCCTTTTCACTAGTGCCCAGTTGAAAAAAAAAGGAGGGGAACTCCTTAGCGGTGGAGTTTTTACGTTTTGCATCAAACTGCTATTTATCAGGGATGGTGTCTGTCAGCACACAGGGGCTCTGTGCCTGGGATATCCCCCAAAATGTGAAATAGAGCCAAAACACAAGGCCTTGCTTTCTCAAAGCAGTTCTGATGCCTGTAAAAGCACTCTAGCGCTTGTCTCTGTGATGTACTCTCTGAAAATGTATTTTTTGGACACCTTACTTGAACCCAAATCTAGCTGTCCTGTCGCAGGAGTTCTGCTTTGGGGTTTTAATGAGTTTTTTTACCCAGATGTTGCTTCCCTGCCGGTGTTCAAAGGGTCTGCTCCCGCGCCCTGGTGACTGCAGTCGGCGAGAGGGTCGCTGCTGCCTTACCCGCTCCTTGAGCAGGTCAGATGGAAGGAGATGGTGCTTGTGATAGTCCATGTGTGGTGGTTTGAAAAGGTGGGGAAGAACTGCCAATAAACACCCGTAAATCTTGAGCCCTGTGCAGTTTGCTGCCTGACCCGCCTGTGTTCGTCCCGCGCAGGGGGAGCCGGGCTGCTCTGACAGGCTGCTGCCTGCTGAGGGGCAGCAGGGACCCAGGCAGGGTCCTCCAGAGGTGGCCTCCGTACAGGTGACCTCGAGAGGTGGGAGCTCCACGTGTGCAGGGGGCAGGAACGGGCACGTGGCTCCGTGTGTGCTGGGCTGTTGCTGTCCCCAAGCAGCCTCTACAGGGACACCTGGCTGCTGAAGAAGGCTTCAGTGGCTTCCCTCTCCCACGATTCGCAGATTCCCGGGAAAAGGATCACAAGTTTCGGTGATTCACTATTCAGAATATGTTCTCCGGCTCGCTCAGCAGATCGTTACCGGTTCATATACGCTTGCGACTCTGTTCGTGTTGATACCTTACTTGGGAGCCTTGGCATCCGCTTGTTTTCTTTCTGACTCTTATTCCGAACTAACGCTGAGCTTAATCCAAAATCTGTTTTTGAAAGTCTTATTTATAGTCAGTGTGGCTTTGACTACTTACAGTCGTCTTCCGATAGGCTTCCAATCAAAGAACAGAAAAATACTATACTCCTCATTAGATGGGTTGCATAATAGCTATTTATTCAGTCACAAAATTTTCCTTTCGTGATTCACCTTTTGTGAATCACAGTAATTCAGCAAAGATTGCAAATCACGACTTTTACAGCCAAATATGCAATTCCGTGGAAGAATATGTTGAAAATTTAAATATTTCGGTGTAGTTCTTTGCAACTTCCAAATCTTGTATTAACGGCACATTTGCTCTCGAGTTTTTGGGTGCAATGAAATTTTCGAAAAGCTCAGAGGGATGATTGTTTGGAGTAACTCTGGAAGGCAAAACCATTTCTGAACAGCTGCAGCCTGAGTCCTCGTTTGTGGCACTTGGAAGCGTGCGGTGCCGCGGGGAGTGTTACAGCGAGCGCTTTGTGTCGCTGCGCCGGCGTCCCGAGGAGCAGGAGCCCTGCGGTTCTCTGGTCCCCCGCCAGGCAGGACGCGTCACCGTGCGGAACGGGCTCCTCAGGCACTAAGATACCGCTGAGCCTGGGCGTCCAGGGCTCGTGCAGCCATCTTCTTGTTAGGAAATCTACAACTCGGTGTCTGAGAAAGAAAACCCAGTACAAGTACCGAAACCGTGGGCTGCTCCCGGACTTCTGCCGTGGCTGTTCCGTGCCCTGGGGTGAGAGTGCCTGTCACCAGGAGTGTCTGCTGCCCTCGGTGAACCCCGAACCACTCCAAGAGGGCAGCTTGGTTCCACTCCAAGTGTGAATTTCTTATGCACCTCTATTTTATTTTTTAATTCTTATTTTGCTCTTGGTGCTACGTGTGTGTTGCAGGCATGCTGCTTACCAAGTTGTGCATTTAAGCATTTGTTGCTGCAGTAAAAATCTCGATGGCCATTGTTTCTGTCGAAAAAAAAATCAAACCCTTCTCATCGGCAAAGTCACTGCTGTTACAATAATTTACCCTTTGAACATGTTAGGATTCTGTCGTTGATTGTATACTGGATTGTCTCTTGTCATTGCATAAGGATTTTGTGTGGGACAGACGAGGCATTTTTCAGTTCATCGCAGATCATACCCCATCCCGTTACTTCTTTAAAAAAGAGACTGCCTTGAAAACAGATATTTAAGATTATAGATCTTCAAGAAAATAACTGCTTTTGACTTTTTATTTTCCTGAGAATTTTATAAAGCTGCCCTTCCAGCCAAGGTGAACACCGCACTAGTGCAGAGCACCACCACTCAAGCCACCGGCCAGGAACAGCCACACAGCTGGCTTTCCTTTACGATTTGAACATAGACTTTCACCATTTCCCTTTTTTCCTTACTCTTCTTTTGCTTTTGATTGCCCCATTATTTCAGAGATTTCCTTCCACTTTTTCATCTGCTGTTTTTGCAACTTACACCACAAAAAAAGAATAAATCTCTGTAATTCTACCACCAGTTTATTCAGCTTTAGACAAGTTTTGAAATTAAGAAAAAAGAGAGCGAGAGAATGGAAAAGGGAGGTTAGTAAGGCTTTACTAAAAAAAGAATGTAAAAAACTAGATTTTTCCATTTTGTGTGTCGCTCTTCTCTGAAGCTGGGAAGGCTTTAGGAAAGATTGTTGGAAAAGAAAATGGGAGGAGATAAGTGATTAAATAAACATTAACACTCATTGTTATGGTTACTGAGGAAAAGGAGGACGAACTCTCAGGGTGAACTTTTTAAAAAACACATGTGAAAATGCAAAGCCGTTTGTAGGGGTGAGCAGCCTGACGCTGTGTTGGTGATGCCCTTCTGTCCCGCTGGGCTCCTCAGGGGGCCAGCACCCCCCCAGCACGGGCAGGTCGGGTGGGGGCTTTGTAAGGGGCCGCTTGACCTGGGCAGCCCTGCTGCCCCTGAGGGCTGGTTCAGAGCCCTGGCAAGCGCTCGCCGAGGCCGCTGCCATTGGAGGCTGGTTTGTGGTTGGCATGGCGCGTACTGGTGGCTTGCCCCCTTCCCAGGGACATGGGTTCCCATCGCTGCTGCGGCGGGCGCTCGCTGGCGCGGTGCGACTCCGCGAGGGCGTTGGTGGGTCGCGGGTTCTCTGGAAACAAACCTACCCTGGCACTGCTGCGGAGGTGTGGAGCGCCATGCAAGCTCCTGTTTCTGGACGGGGGCTTGAGCTGTTGTGCTCTGCACTAGTGTGGTGTTCACCTTGGATGGAAGGGCAGGGAACCTTCTGCAACAGAAAGTGCCTCTGGCAGGTGCCCCCAAGCCTCCCCAAGCGAAGTGAAAGCCCAGAGGCGAGAGCGTGTGCAATTGTTTTGCTCAGTGTGTATGTGCAGCGTCTTCTGTTACTGAGCGATGCCACCAGGGTAGTGGGAAAACTGGACAAAAATGGGGGACAGTAGAAGTGCCTCAAGGACTGAACAGATTGGTCCCTCGGAAGATGGGTGATGGCAGGAGACCCCAAGCCCGGGTGGAAGCTGCACGCCCGTATCTGGTTACGAGTCCGTGCGTGCATGCTTCCCGCAGGTTGTGGTAGACGGGTATTACTCGGTGGATAGATTGCTTGGGGTGTTAAGTAAAGCTAGAGCCGAGGTACACGGGGGTTTGCCTGCATGATTTCATGTGGTGGAAGTCTTAGTGGTAGAATTTGTAAATCCTGGCTGTGGTTTTAAACAGGCACGTTCTGCCCTTGCGCTTAGTGAAGAAAAGACCTAAAAAAGGATTCACTGTATCTTTAAACTTGTGGATCCTCTAAACCTCCCTGAGAAGCAGAAGGGGGAAGGGACCCTTTCAGGATTAATTAAACAGAGATGTCTTGCTATAGACTTCAGGGTTTACTGATAAATGCCAGCCCGTCACCCACGTCTGGTGGTGGCTGCTATCATTTAATCAGGGCTGTTACAAGGAATCTGAGAAATCTTCCCTTTCTCCTCCCCTGTCTTCTGTCTATCTGTCCTCCCAACCTGTTTGTTTGTGTACGGGTAAGTTTTCCATGCCAAGGAGAAGCAGCAGGGTGGAAATGTCAGGGGTCAGGCTGCAGGCAGGGCAGGCAGGGAGCGGGCAGCCCAGCTCCCTGCAGCCTTTGACTTTCCGAGAAACTGGAGATATGTTTGTTCCAGGGGAGATTAACTCTTTCAGCACAGCTGCCTTCTGCCCAAGAAGACCTGGAGGACTGGAGGCAAGGTGAGTCTGTAAGACCCCAAGTTTGATCTCTGTTCCTGTGTGTATCCTTGTGGTCCCATTGGGGATGGGTGCTCCTAATGGCGTTTCACTTACCTCCTTATCTAAGCGCAGTGGGGCCAACGTCTCACCTGCCTTGGCAGCTGTGCTGCTGGAGGATGCGGCTGCGTGGATCCAAACCCCTGAGAAGGTTGGAGGATAGTGGAATTTGTTGCAGCGCTGCCATGGATGCTTGCGTTTCTCAGTGTTCATTCACGAAGGGTGCGACGCTGCTGATTGGAGACACGGTTTTGAACAGAGGCGTGACTTTAGCTTTGCTGCTCAGAAGATACCTAAAGAGCAGCCTGGCTACCCTTGCCTTGGGGATAGCAGATTGGGTGTTGGGCCAGTTGACTCGGTGTCTCACAGCTTTGGGACGCGTCTGGTGCAGCGGTTTGCGCGTGCAGCAGTCCCGGCTGATGGGGTAGCTGGGGTTATATGACTCCGGCCACACTGCCTGCGCCTCGCCCTGCCTCTGGAAGGTATGATTCATCTGTGGGGCGGAGGTTTTTGTTTGGTGCTTTCTTGGCGTTGGTGGTGTGGCAGTGATGCCAGCGGATGCTGAAGAGCCAAGTTCTGCCTGGTTTGCCAGAGCTCCAAGTGCAAACAGTGCTTGGGACAGTTGCAGGTAGAGATCACAAGGCAGCGGCTGCATGGTAGCTTCTTTGAATTTGGCTTTATTTTGGTAGTCGGGTGTTTGTGTGGAACTTGCACGTGTTGAGCTAGCAGGCAGGATGGGGCACAAGGTGATGGTCATCTCCAAGTGTCAGGGTTGTGTTTGCAGAGTCTTTTCACAAAGGGGTCTTGGTGTTGCTGCTTTGTTTCTGATTTTATGGACGTGTCCATAAGCTTTAACGGTCTTGCAGACCGTGCGCATCAGAAAGTTGCTTAGCTGTTGCCTCGTGAGCTCACCCTCCCCGCCCTATCTGTGCTACGTAACCACGTTGTGCGAGTGGATGCACGTGCCAGAGCACATTCCTCTGCTGTCGCTTGTGTGTGTTACGGAATGGTGTCAACTGTGGATGAGGCTGTTTGTGCCCAGAGCCCGCACTGAGAGCCTGGCAGGGAGGCTGCGCCCGGGGAGGACGAAGAGCTCCTTGTTCTCGCTGTGTGCTCTGCTGCTCTCGCTCAGTGCTACATGTGAGCAGTATTCTGCTTTAAACTCGTCCTCCGCTGCTCCCTGTTACCCTGGCTCTGGGAGAGAACCTTGCTGCCGCTGAAGACCTTTCTCCTGCCAGCTGGGCTGGCAGAGGGAACTGCCCTTCTGGTGGGAAGGGGCCACGTTAATGGCAGTTGTCACCAAGAGCTGTAGTGGTGTGGGATAGGAACGAACCCCAGTCTCGTGGGTGCTCCCCGCAGCGAGGTCCCCAGGGAAGCACACGCTGTGCTCCCACGTGCCGGTGCTGCTCCAGCCCCTGCCCTCGCCCGGCTCCAGCCCCTTGCAGGGGGACCTGGTGCCCTCCGAGTGCTGTAGGGCAGAGCCCACGTGGCCGCAGGCATAGTGGGGTGAGCTAATTGTCTGACGTGTTTCTATTTCCCAGGGATATTGAAAGTGTGGGCCATAAATCATGTGAGCTAGAAAGAGACCACGGGCCCGTATTTCAGCTTTGGGTTTGAAGGTGAGACTGTCCGTCCTGTGCTGTATGGGCCTATTTTGTTGATTTACAGGCCTACGAAACTTTAATTTTTCATTGCAGGAGTGAAAGTCTGTCTACCTGAGACTTTTACTTGAGCAGCTGTTGGCTTCCGATTCGTTGCTATTCTGAGAATTTCGTGAAGACTCTCCCAGTGATGTGACAATTGGAAGAAAAAGATGAGCTTATGTTTTTCCTTATTCTAATAGTCACACTTATAGACATACCTAAGAAAGCCAGGTTCTTTGTGTGTTGCTTTTTTTAAGGTGAGATTCCCTTGCTGCCATTTCTCTTTCACATGGTTGTGTATTTCTGCTATCCAATGATTTTTTTTTTTTGCTTTTCCTTCAGATAGATTTAGTTTTAAAACATGCTGTTCAAACAAACCTGATCTTCCGTCAGGTTTATTGTCCCCAGATGAATCACCACACCTTTCTGCTGCTCTGTGGGACGTTTCTGAATGTGCCAGATATGGGCCTGGGGGTGCCCATCCCTGAGCCACTGCCCCACGGGTGCCGTGGTGAGACCCTGCTTTGTTCTGGGGTCTCCGCTCTCCCTTTTCTCTTACTCTGAGTGCTGAAATTGCTTGAGCTCCATTTGATTTCAGTGAGACTTTCCCAAGGTCCCCTCACATAAGCAGCTGCTTCCGAGACACCGAACTGCAGCTGGCAGTATCCTAAAGAGGAATGGGATGTGTTTCAAGGTAATGCTATAAATAAATGGGATAAACCAGCTAAAGATCCTGGGTGCTGTTTCTTCTCGCTGGCTGTTAGCCCTTGGTAAACTCCAGTTGTATTTTCACGAGTATCCTTGAACTCGTGTGGTTTAACCCAGAGCGCTAATGCACACGATTGCCATTTCTTGGTGTGCAAGAGCCTCAGATGTGTGAGGCCCCTGGGAGAGATTGACTCTGCCCACAGCAGTTTTGTGTTACAGTTTCCCGTAACGGTGAGTTATAGATGGGGCAGAGGCAGCCCCGGGAGCTGCAGGCGGAGCTGGGGGGCCGGAGGGGTGGGCAGCTGGAGGACCCCATCCCTGGCAGGCAAGCTGGATGCAGATCGGTGTTTGGGATACAGGGACATAGCTCCTGTTGATTTCTTAGGGAACAAGGCAACTAAACCTGTAAAAAGTCGTTGGCCAGCTGTACCCAAGCCTTCACCTCACGAGAGACTGATAATATTTCAAATTCCCATTTTTACGCTTGGCTAACAAGTGCTCATTTAATTTGCGTCCTGAAACTAAGCGACCACAAACAATGTTCTTTGAAGGGAATCTTCTTCTTTCATTCTGTTTTCACTTCCTTTAAGGAAAATAGAGATTTCCATGTATAATATGGAGAGCTTAAATATCTTAGTTATTGTTGTAATTTCTATTTTTTCCCCAGCAATTATGTAGAAGCTCTTGCACAAATTTGATGAGAGAAAGCTGGAATTTACATGGTTCCTCCTCTGTTGCGCTCTGTGCATAATCGCCATCTATTCACTGCCTTTCCAAGCTCCGTTAATACACCCACTTCCCTTCCCAGTGCGAGTGGGCATTTTCGTGCTATTTTTGGAGGCCTTCTCTGTGCGCTGGAACTCGCGTTAGGCTGAAGGTGCTTCTGACCTGTGTGTCCTCACGAAGAAATGAGCAGCAGCAAAGCTTACTCAAATGATACGATGGGTTATAGAATGAATCGACGGCTCAAGTAGACGTCGGGCACCATCCCCTGGCAAAGAGTCAGGCTCATGGCACTGGTGACGTGGTAGAGCCAAGGGAGCTTGAGCTGTTTTAAAGTATTTAACACTCATTAAAAGGTTCCGTCATAATGGGAAACAGCAGCTCAGGGTGGGTAAAAAGCAGTACCCAGGATGGTGTCAGAAGGCAGCCTGTGGTGGTCAGGCTCTGGCAGCGAGTGCTGGGCAGCCCGGCCAGTGCCCATGGCAGAGGGCAGGTCCGTGCGGCCGTCCGGCGTGGGGAACGGCAGGCGCTGCTCACTGCCGATGAGTTTGCCTCCTTCTTGAGTGTCTAGGTGGCAGTTTGACGCAGAACGTGGGAAGAGTAGTGTCTTTCAATTTTGGCCTGTCCTGAAACAATAGTAGACAGTGCCCAGGAACTGTTTTTAGTTAAATGAGCATGTATTGAACAATTTCATATGACTTCTGCACACGCAGGAAGTTCCACTTTGGATTTTATGAAAAGCCTTTTATTTGCTTGTTCGTTCTGGCTGTCGAGAGATGGATTTCACATGGGCTGGAGTTGTGCGTGAAGCTGCCATGTGATAATTTGCGTACATATGAAATAAATTTAAAGGTATTGGGTGCAAAACTCAGCATTTCCTTACTCATCACGGATGTGTGGGTTGTTACCCTCGGTGAAAATAGGCTCAAAGCATTCAGTTAGTGCAAGTGAGTGATGTACACCAACAGAGAGAAAACATGGGATCAGTCAGCCAATATTCACTCCTACCATGGTGTTCTCCTTTTCACGTTCTGTGCTGGGTGCAGAGGCAGCAACGTGGCTGAGACAGCTGCAGCCCTTTGGAGGGAGGGTTGGGAGAAGCTGTTTGTGGCCTTCTCCCCAACGCTGGGTCTGAGCATATGTTTGATGGAGCTGGTGGGAGGGATTTAGGGGGCTAGATCCTTCCAGAGACGAGCAGAAGTGCTTGTTTTTTTTGCAGGGGAAGGAGGACAGTCCCTGGAGATGAACACAGAGCTCCCAGAGGATTCACTGTTCTTGGATGGCAGCTTGTGAACGCTGAGAGTGTTGAGTCGGCTGTGCTGGGTCGCAGTTGCCAGACTCCCATTTTTTTTCTCTTAGTAGCGTCCAGAAATGGTTTGACTGTTGGTGGCAGCTGTTTTGGTTTGATTTTTAAAGCCAGTTTTCCTCACTAGGGCAGAGTCGTAGCTTCTTGTACCGTGCGGAGCCTAGGAGGGCACCGTGTTGGTGATGGCACTGGGGAGCCCGACCGGCGGGGCAGAAGCGCCCTGAGGTGGGGTTGTGTTGGCTCACACCGTGGTTGAAAGTTTGGCCGTCGGCAGCTCAGCTTTCGGTGGCTGTTGCACACAAGCTGTGGTTTGCCTGCACAGGGAAGGCAGGGCCAGGCTAGCCGAAAACAGCACTGCAGGACTGTAGGTGTGATGGGACCTGGCCTGCAAGAATGGTCTTTTATTATGTGAGAACCAAAACCCCAACATCGGCCTCTTTGCACGTGGGGCTGGCAGAACTCCCCTCTGCGGTCTGGTGTTTTGCAGTAAAGCCAGCCTGAGAGTTAAAAGAGGAACTGGAGGTAGCCAAGAGAGAGGAAGGATGTGAGTTAAAAACAGTCCGTTGTCCCTGTGGCTGTTTAGCAGGGCACAGGAGCTGGTGCTGCCCCTGAGACAGAGCTTCTGGCTGCCCCTTGGACACAGAGCTTACGCTTCATCTCAGAGAGTCGTAGCATTGGAAATGGGTAATTTAACAGTAGCTTCTAAATAAACAAATAGGTACAGGCAGTTTCAGACTTTCCTGTAAAGCCGTAGGCGTGCGTTGCTCTTCTGCTGGGCAGTGGGCAGCGAAGTGGGGAACTGTCCATTCCCCCTCTCTTGTCTCTTCTCGGCAGGGTGGAGGGAACACGTTTTTTAAAACAGGAATGTTGTTCGCACATCATTCATTCTGCATCTTCAAGGTCATGCTATGTGTAAGATGACTGCCACCTTTTCCACTGATAGGGTTAGCTTTTTTCCTCCTTAATGGTGTTTTTCACCAGTTTCTCCAGGCTGCAGCATGTGGCTAACAGTCTGAGTTTGTCCTTAAGTGATATCCTCCCTGGCTTGGTGCTGGAGCTGTGGGGTAGGACACTGCAGTCTGCCTGTAGCCCTACAGCTGTAACAACAAACCCTTAACGCTGCTGTGGGTTTGGGCAGCCTCCCTGTTGTGGTATGTGCATCCTTCCATTGCTCCTGGTGAAAACAGGAGCTTGAAAAGAGGTCAAGGGAGAAAAAAAGAGAAATATGTATTCGCAGCAAGCACTCTACATCCCCTGTTATCTAAATTCTGTGCAATCAGCCAGCACCGATGGAGCTTCATACTAGCTCTGAGACCCCTGAAAGCAAAATAAACATCTCTGCAGTGTGGGCTGATACATGCTCCCTTTGGAGTCACAGGCACCTCCAATTAATCATGCTGTCTGTGGAGGGAGAGGCTGTGAGGATCAGAGGATGTTGCCAGGGGTGGGCTCCACTCACCGACAGGGGTAGGGGGGCTCTGTTCCCAGCCTGAGAGCCATGCTGTGCCTTGCCTCGAACGAGCGGAGTCTTGTCTACATGCAGCAAAGTCAAACGCTTTAATCCTGGTTTGCAGGATGTGTTAGTGGTGTGGGACGGTGCTCGGTGCTGCGCGCACGGTTTTGACTGGAGAGCCTTCCCTCCTTTGTGAGAAAGGCTTTCACAGCGCAGCTCAGCTGGCTGGGTCTCAACAATAAATCTTTGGGCTGACCAGGCCAAATGACTTCCTGAAATGTTAATGAGCGAGATGTGGCCAATACCCTGGAGCTGGGGATCTGCACAGGCTCCTGGTCAGCAAAGAGGGGAATCGCCTGGGCCCCATTCTGGCTGTGCCCGTCACACGGGCCCTTGACACCAGCTGCTCATCTTAACCACCAACACTTCTGACTTCCCTTAATTTCTTTCATTTTGGAGAAGGTAGCACCTTTAAGCATCTTACGGGCTTTAAAAATTGCACAAAATAAATGAAGGAGTAAAATCGGAGTAAGGGGACAGTTTCAGTAATGGAGAAGCCGGGGCGGTTGGCTGAGCAGAGTGCTCAGTGCTACGGTCAGAGCCAGGCACAGCCTCTCCCCAGGGCATCTCGGATGGAGGAGACAGATCCAGTCCAAAGCGGGGTACACGTTGCCAGAGGTGAGGAAAATGGGAAGCAGTGCAAGTTTATGGGCTAAGCAGGTGGCGAGTGCCATGTCGGTGTTTATAAACAAATGCAGAAATTGTGCTCTTGAGCTCCTGGGTGAAGGAAATGCCTTTGTCCAGGATTCTGTCAGTGCCGTGGCGGTGAGCGTGGAGATGGCTCGCTTGTTTATCAACACAGATGAACCAGTTGTGTTTAAAAATACAGTTTTAGGAGTAAATTAATCTGTGGAGACTAGGTCCAGTGTGCAGGGAAACATGAAGAGTTTTCAGACCTTATTTTTCTTGAAAACTGAAAAAGATGATTCTCTGCTGTGTACAAATGCAGAGCTATGTGCCTGAACCAATATGTCAAACTGTCATGTGGGAGATTTGGTGAAAAACATCTTGTCCTAAGGGAATAATTTTAAACACTATATGTAGGTTTGCTGCCTCATAAGAGATCATTACTCAAATCTATCCCCTCTTATGGTAGCTCGGTTTCTCCTTAACGGGCGCAGAGTGAACAGAAGCCTATTAACACGTCCGTTAAGAGGGATTCTCAGATGGTAGAGGGGAAACCAATCTCTGATCAGGGAATAAGAGTGTTTTTGGCCAAATCCTCTGATTTAGCCTTAACTAGATCAGTAGCCATCCAGGGGCTTCACGCTCGGCTGGCCATCGAGGGCGGCAGCAGTGCCGTGCTGTGCCGGGCAGCCGGACCCTGGGCAGCGCGGGCGGCTGGGGCTGTGTCAGAGCCGGTGAAGAAGTGTAAGGGACGAGCCCTGGAGCAAGGAGCCGTTCCAGGGATCTTCACCTCCTGTTTGTCACTTCAATCTCACAGGAACGCTGAAATGTGGAGTGGAACCCATTCCCAACCAGACCCCTACCAGACTGTGACTGCGCCCTCGCTCCTGCTCGCCACTGCCTCCCGCTCTGTTTGTTGGTGGTGGGTTTAGCGAGAACTAGAGGGATGGCTCCAACAGCACCTGGAGAGCAGCATAAACTCCCGGTGCCTCTGTGTAGCATCCCTGGTTGCCTTGGCTACGTGGCATCCCTCCCTCAATTAATCTCTCTCACAAGATGATGCACATAATGCGTGCTAGCATTGCAGGTGAACTCATTTTTAATGGGAGTAGCTTACCTAAAAATTGGGACACGTAGGGGTTTGCGTGGTGCCTGGTGGGGTCATCTCCGCTAAGAGAACGTCTTTATTTTTAAAAAGATGCATAAGAAGATGGTACATGAGGGAAGAGACTTGACATAGCAGCTTAGTGTGGGCTGTGGGAAAAGAGGGAGTGAGAAGGAAGCTGGAGGGGTTGTAGGTGTGTATACATGGTGTTTTCAGGAGCGAGGAAAGGCTCAGGATCTAATCTCACTAGAGAGAAATATGTTTTCCCTGAGCTGATGTGTAAAAGCATCTGTGGTGTGTGTGCTGGAATTTTGGTGGAGCAGAACTCCTCGTCTTCCCGGTGTCCCAGCTGCGGGTGCCCAGAGCTCCTGGCCAGCTCCTGCCGCAGTTACCACGCTGCCATTAATGCTGTGTAAACAAACAAACAGCAACCTTTTATTTTCTGAAGGCCTGCATGCCTTTGCAAAGTAGAGCAGAACGAAAGAGCAGCTTCCTAAATGTGCAAGGTCAGAGCAGAGGATACGGGGCATGGGAGAAAGCTGCGGCGAGTCTGTCACGGGCTGTGCTTTTCTGTCTGTTAGCTCGTTTGTTTGGCACTTAGGGACTGAAATGTGTTTGTGTGAGTAAAGCCTGTTCAAAAGCTCCATGTGTAGGTTTTACCTAAAAGCAAACTTTAATATTATTAATTAAAAAAAATAATCTTTTTTAGTCTTTTGAGAAGGTGGAGCTGTCCCTGTGCGTAAAGGAGAGCAGGCTGGCGTCTTTGTCCCAACTGCTTGATACAGTTCTCAGCATTGCTTTCATGTGTTGTTGTAACTCGTGAATGTTAGCAAACTACTCAGAGAACACTTTGAAATATTTACCTAAAACATACAGTTTGAACTGCAATAAACCAAACGTGCAGGGATATTGACTGAACACAAGCACATAAGGGCTGTGAAAATGGCTGGACTGAATGCACTTTCACGTTCCAGTGAATGTTTGCAAGTATTTCTTTGCCACAGCCACCCAGCTCTTCCAGATGTTGTGGCTGGCTCTTGGAAGTGCCTGTGCGCAAGCTGAGCTAATAATATTAATCAAAGCCCATGTTAACTTCAAGGGCATTCAGCGATTATTGCAGGAATTTTCTCTGCTGTGAGCAATTTTGCACAGTCGGCTGGGACGCACGGCACAGAGTTTGCCTTCTCTTTATCTTCCTCTGAAATACGGAGCGTGGGTTGCTGCTCCAGGCAGCGTAACGGTAGGATGGGCCACTATAAAAAGTTTCCGGTGCTAGACATTTAAGCTTGATGCGTGCAGTAGCTGCCGTTTGGGACCACTGTGGCTTGGGCTGGTTGTGGTGTGTGAGAAGGAGCCAGATGAGCAGGATAGAGGAGCCCTGCTGCGGGCACGGGCACCTTCTGGTGGCTTCTGCACAGCGGGTGACCGTCCTCCTTGGTTTAACTCCTGCCCTTGTGTACGCGAGCCATGGAGGCTGCTGTGGCTGGGGGGTGCACTAATCACAGCCTTGTGGGGTGAGGATCCCGTCACGGCTGAGCCATTTCCAGGCTCCTTCTGGTCTTTGGTTGCTTTATTGCTTTGAGTTTCACGCCTTCCATGTAAGCGTGTTGTGTGCTTGCATAGGACACTTTACCCCTTATCTCTGCTTGAGCATTTGCTGTTTTCAAGGGGCTCTCCTGCGGACTGGGTGGTTTTACTTGTGTCTGTCCCAGGTTCTGTTGTGTCACGTCCTTTGGTTTGGAGAGGAAGTCTCCACCCAGACCACGTCAAGATCTTGGACATGAAGGATGGCTGTTATTAGAAGGGCATTGCTTTTCTTAATAACACCTACAAATATTGTGCAGTAGTTGCTAACAGAGGCAGTTGTGCACTTTAAACCTAATTTGTTTGAAAATTCCTTGCTTTCAATTAGGTGTATTTCATGACTGACAGTGATTTATCTGAACCTGGCAACTGCAAGGCAATGATGTGATGACACTATCTTGCATTACCTGACTAATTTTAACCTGCTGAGTGCCTTCAGTCTCTCCTAACAATACCCTCAGGACTGTGTGTGCTGTAGAAGGTGACTGCTGGGGCACTGCTGGTTCGAAGGAGGCTGGTGAGCAGCTCTGCGGGAGAGTGTTGCTGCTTTGGACAACATCAGGCAGTAGCTCAAGCTTAGGAACATAATTCTCATGAGATGGATCAGCACAACTTTAATTATTTTAATACAAAGGTTTTATTTGGGAAGAGCATCATAGCTTTGTCAAGACGGAAATATTGGGGAAGAAAATTGCACTGAATATTTCCCTCCGGATTGACTTTGAGAACACTTGTGCCGATGCAAGTCTTACTGCAAGCTCTCACGCTCTTTTCATTTTGGGTTTGAATGCATTATTTTCTGTGCTCCTTAACAGCAGACCAAGAGAGCTTGAGCTCCCACACAGTGGCGCTGAGTTAGGCGTCGTGCAGGCAATGGCAGTCCCTATTGTCACTTACACTTGGGATCAGATCCTGCTCTCTTCGTTTGCGTGGATTTTCCTCCAAGGCCAGCGAATCCTGCTCATCGCTGCAGGATAGATTTTGTGCACGTTCCTTTATCGTAGTTTGCTGATGAATTTTAGAAATAACTTGCTGATTTACAAGTAAACACACGTAGTTTTTTTGTTCTTTAGATACATATGCCTATGAACTTCCTCGGTTAGCGGCTGGCTGAGAACCTGGTCGATTCTGGGTGTCGGTGGTGCCTGCCGGCCGGTGCCGATGTCTCAGCCTGCACAGCAACGGGTGATGTCTCAGCCTGCACAGCACCGTGAGCTCTGGCCCTCATCCTGGCTGGGCTTTGGGCACGGTGCTGGGTCCTGCTCCGGGAACATGTGGTCTCTGCTGCAGCTGCCAGCATCCCTGGCCGAGAGGCCGGGCTCCTGGAGCCCTGCAGGACGTACCCCTCCAGAAACACCACGAGGCCCCCGGGCTGCTCCCGACAGCCATCCAGCAGTGGGACTCTTTCCTCTTTCTCTGCAGCAGAGGAAGAAAGCTGCTGTCACAAAGACTATAATCTCCAGGCGCTGGCGTTTCCGAGACCAACATGTGCTTGTACATTTAGAGAGACCTAAGAATAAAAAATACAGGGTGCTTGTGTGCATTGTAAGGGATGTGAACAAATACAAGAAAAAAATGAGTCCCTTTCTCAGTTTGCTGCACAATCCCATTTGAGTTTTAAGTGTTTCATAAATAAAAGGTTTTTCAGGTGTATTCACATTCAAGATAGTAAGTTTAAACTGAACACTTCATCAAAGAGCATTTATTTAGAGAGTCTTTTTTTGCCCCGTGATTTTCCTGCAATGGCACCGTGGTGTGTGCTGGGATCCAATGGTCTGTACTAGCCGCAGCCGACCGCCCTGTGCTGGGGGCAGCCGGTGCCTGCGGGACCCCCCAGCACAGCCGTGCCCTCGGGTAAGGGCTGAGGGGCAAACCTGCCCTGGGGACCTAAACCACTTCTTACCTGCAGAGGCAGGTGCAGACTGTGCGGGGGGAGAGAGGGTCTCTCTCTCTGGGGAGTGACGGGCGCAGGGGTGACGGGAGGAAAGGGTGGGAGCTCTCTGCCATGGAGCAGGGACAGGAAAATCTGCACTGGGACATCACGTGGTGAGCTCTGCTCCATGCTTCAGCTCTGCTCCTCCGTGTTGCTTACTTATCAAAACTGACTAGAAACCCCAACATCAACCGCAGGGAACTGTAATTCCCTTCAGAGTTTAGAGCAGGGGAGTGTCTCTGACCTGCAGGTGTTGGGTTCTTTATTCGAGCAGCGAGTGAGGGTATCGTATGGAGATGCATACCCAGAGCGTGGCTGGGCTGGGCTGGGCTGAGGTGTGTAACGGAGCTTTGAGTTGGTTTTGTGTGTGGTTGCACTAATACAGGCACAACTGAGCAGGCAGCAGCACTGCTCTGGAGCCATGGTCCTTCTCCCGTCGTTTATTCCCTTGTGGCCCCAGGTTATAATTAATTTCTCTGTATGTTGTCATGATAACTGCTTTGCATACGAGCATCTCTGGTGCCCTATAATCAAGCGTTAAAAGCATTTTCCAGTTTAAACCACGGCCTTCTAGACTAACTTGAGATTATTTTTTAATATCGGTGCGATTGTGTAACAAGCTTTTCGGTTCCTGTTTTTGCATCTGCTGTGGTGGCTGGGTGAGTGAAACAGACGCAACTTGCTCCACGCGGTGTGGTAAGCCCGCGCTGCTTGGCTTTGTGGAACTTGAGATGGGCAATGCGAAGGCGCTCTTAAGGAGGTTAAACATTCTCAGCCGTTTTCTTGCATATTTGGCTCGCTCCAGCATCCCCCACAGCCCTGCGCGGTGGGAACTCGGGGTCTGGCAGAGAAATGATGGTCCCTGCATTTGCTGGTGCTGCAGCAGGTCTGTGCTTGCCTCTTGTACAGTGGGTGAATGCGAACACAATGGTGGGGGAGAGGAAGCCTGACGAGATGTTGTTGACGTGTCTTGCCTTGCACCATGGTTCTGCTTACTGACACGAGGAGTTACGAAGGGAGGGATGAAGTTTGGAGGTTTCTGTCTTTGGTCTTCTTCTGGTGATGTGACTAAAAACAGTGTAGAGGAACTGAAGAGGTAGTTGACTTCGGAAAGGGGGAAGGTGATGAAAGAGGAGAGTCCCTGGTGGCGCTGGGCAGGGAGGGAGCACATGCACCAAGGCAAATGATAAAGATGACAAAAATATATTTGCGACGGAAGAAATTACTTGAAAGTATAAAGAATGGAAGCAAGGAAAAGTAATGGAGTGACAGGGGATTGACTGATGAGTACATGGTAGTGTACTTTGGAAGGAACAGTCTTAGCTGCTCTTCATATTAACTCTAAAAGGCAGAGGAAGAAGCCTGGGACGTCATTTGGGATGTTCAGTTAAACTGGTTGACAGAAACCAATGGTGGCTAAAGATGATACAAAGTCCTAAAATGAAGAAATTGTAAGAAAAATGTTATTGTGGTGCTCCATTAGAGGTGAACAGGGAGACCTGTGCTGTAAGAGCCTGGCGATGGGGCTGACTGGGGGGACGCGGGGGTTCAGGGCTGGTTTCCTGCGTGGGGAAGCTTCGGCCTTGATCTCAAATCGGGGCAGGCACATGGGGCGGGAAGGCTCCCAGAGGTGCTGCGGTCCTGGACACACGCAGTCATGTGCGCGTCCCTGGCGCTCGCATGTCGTACTGGTTGGCTTTAAAACGAGCGCGTGTGACAGAGAGCATTTCGGGTGTTTCTCTGCCGTGGTGAAGAATCAGCTGGCGGAGCTGCTGTGGGGAGGGAAGCAAGAGCTGAATGGGCAGTGGGGTCCTGGGGATGGGATGGGCCGGGGTGTGGGCGAGCGGGCGGCGGTGGGTGCCGAGCCAGGGGGCCTGCGGCTGGCAGCGTGAGGTGATGGGTTGTGCCGCTCGGTTCTCCTAACACTCTCTCTGTGAACCCTTTCCAGCCCACGACCTTCCCCCGAGCAAGACCTCGGCCGCGGCGCAGAGCAGCAGTCACCTGCAGTGCCTCTCGGTCCACTGCACCGACGACGTGGGCGAGGCGAAGGGCCGGACTGCGGTGCCGACGTGGAGGTCCCTGCACTCGGACATCTCCAACAGATTTGGGACTTTTGTGGCCGCCCTGACTTGAACAAAAGAAATTATTTTTTTTCTCTTTTTAATTTCAAAGGGCCACTACTGCTAGGTGGACTATTTTTCTAGGTTGGTACCTGCTTAGTGGCATATGGACTGGAAAGGGTTAATTTAAAGTAAACCTCAAGTTTTTTTTAATCTTCTGCCACAGTATGTTACCAGTGTTAACCCTTCTGCAGTTAGCACACTTTTGCTTAAGATTTTCCTGCTAGACCACTTTTTCCCATTATTCTGTAACTTTGGCATACATTTATAGATGAGGCCTTTCCTTTTTCATCTCAGCGTATGTCCAAGTCACGTATGTCATAATAAGACAAAGATCCTCCTCCTCCTTTTCTTCCTCATTTGCTTTGTTTTTCCTTTTTTGTTTTGCTTTGTTCAGTGCTTATTACAATGGTGATCCTGAAGAACAGCAGTTCGGGAATAAACGCCAGTTCAAGTGAAATGGTCATCATTATATGTTATGTTGACACCCCGCTTTTGCCAGTCACATCCAAACCAAACAGTTTATACTCTGTTGAAGATTCAGGCATCAAGCCTGCCCTTTCCTGTGAAAACTACGTTCTGTTACTAAAAGCATTCAGCCTCCCCCCTGCGAGGTGAGGGTGCTCGTTCCTCTGTTTACCCTGGTGAAGCCTGGAGACAGAGCTCTGCCCTGAACGGGTCGGTTCACACACAGCCGGGCAAGGTAGAGAGGAGTTTTCCTAAATAAGTCTTACAGGAAGTTTACTTAACGATTAGGAGTCATTATCTCTTCCACAGAAGGCCCAGGCGTCCTCTCTGCCCGCGGGAAAGAGCGGGGTGGCTCCCAGTGTGGCCACAGCTTCCTGCTCCCGGTGATGCTCCCAGTGATGCTCCCCTGGATCCCGGGCGCGGCCAGTACGGTGGCCCCTGGGTGGCTGGGGAGCTGCAGCCGGCTCCATCGCCGGCCGGTGTCGGTGCAGCCCTACTGGGCGGCACTGCTGTACCCAGCCCATTTTTTGCCCGTTTTTAGCTGAAGGAAGGCGCAGCAGCCCATGCCTGCGTCCGTGGGGTGCCCTGACTCCTGCCGCGGCCATCCCAGTGCGGTGGCAGTGTTTGGGGGAAGCAGGGGGGTGCTGGGGACCATGTGCCCAGTGTCAGTGTTCTCTTATCTGCTAGGGCAGGGAGACCCTGCGTTAGACCCTCCCCACACTCATTTGAGGCCCCGTTTTTGCCGCACACTGAAGAGCAGTGTTACTGGGTGCACACAATTAAAGGAAAACTGTACTTTCCTGCTTGTGATAGATAATACTCACTGGAGAAGAAAGTTGGAAGCAAACCAGATAAGGACGGGACTGACGCGATGATGGGACGCTCCTGTGGTTTTATGTAACGCTGCCCATTATTTGTGTATCTCGAGTGCAGGAGTGTGAGCTGTGCCGCCCCGTGTGGGCCAGCTCGCTCTTCTCTGCTCCCTGAAGCTGAACAACATCGCTGGAGATTTAGGTTTTAGCTGTGAAATAAAGGTCGGCCTCTCTAGGGTTATTTATTACTTCTGTCATGAATTCACAAAATGTGTCCCTCCTCAAGGGACGGAGTTTGAAGACTGCTTTGTATTTTATCTTCGATGGTTGTGCTGGGCCTTTAATTATTTTGAAGTAATGTTCTCGGTAGACACCAATGGAGAGGAAGTTCTGCCTAAAATGCCAATGGCACAGGGTGGTCTGAAATCCTCGCTCCCGGTCTTACGTGGCTTTGGAGAGACTCGCAGTGTTTGGAAGTGTTAATTGAATGTGCTCTTATTAAGCATGCATGGATTGATTTCCCTTTATGGCTCTGGTCAGTGACTTGACTTTGGATAAATTTGGGTAATTTTGAGCCTTGATTCTCAGTATTATTTTACTTTTTGTTGAAGCTGGAGCTGCCAGGAGGATGAGGATTTTTTGCCCATCCTGGAGCAGTTGGCTGTGGAGCTGCCTCACGCCGCTCGGGCTGGAGCCAAAGGACGGGATGTTCTGTTCCTTCTGTAGGTCTGGTGCTACCAAAAGCTCGGAGCTCCCCCTGTCCCTGTGGTAATACGTCACCGTCCCCAGTGAAATGCCTCCTGGTAGGATAATAACTGTCAGCCTATGGTCTGGAAGGTGCCTCTTTGCCAGTGATTTTTTAAAGTCCTGTTTCACCTAAATAATGTTTTTAACTTTAAAACCTATGTAGGAAAGCGCTTGAGGGCTGCTGAGCTGAGGGGAGTCTGTGCCTGCCGGTGTGAGGCCGGGCACTGTCGGGGGGTTCCAGGGTGGGTCCTGGAGTCACTGCAGCCAAATGCGTGCCTGGATGTTCGATTCAGCGCTTACAGCTGAATGTTTAGGGAGAGTTCACGGTCTGGTGGGATTCCTGTTCTGAGGGAAAC
>NW_009693552.1:31968-35762 GCF_000703405.1 Apaloderma vittatum
TTCTTTGTTTTAGTTTTTCCTGCTGCATTCAAGAGAACAGGTTTTTCGGGCTTCCCGAGGTCAGGGATGCACACCCTTGTGCTACCAGGAAGAGACCTTTCAGTGAACGCTGCACTGAACATTTCACATGGCTTTTGGAGAAAAAGCCTCCTTTAAGCCGAAATGTGGTGACTCGGTCTCACCCACCTTTTCTGATTTGCTGCTGCAGCTTGTGCTTCTCGCCTGGAGTTCTTGGTCTCATCCACCTGGGACCTACTTTTCCAGTTGCTCATAGAAATACAAAGCGGAAGCAATTTCTTAAACCCCAGTGGAATCCTAACCTTTTTAAATCCTGTGAAATGAGGAGGATGGGCCATCCTGAAGCCGGGGGACGTGTCTTCCGTCTGCCGAGCTGTACAGGGTGGGTCTGCTCCCACAGGGAGCTGCTGGGCCCATGACGTGATGCAGGGGCAGGATGGGACTTTTAGATAGTGAGGAGATAAAACCAGCGGTTGGCTGTGTTCTGGGACTTACCGTCCTTGTAGTTTTGCTGAATAACATGATCTCATGCAATCCTTTTGCTAACCTCCCATCCATTCGATCTTGCTTAATTTAAGTGATGTTTTCAACTGCACAAAATGGCACGATGTGAGCTCCACAGGGGTGGCCATTGGTAACTCCAGGACCAACCTGCGCTTTCATGGTTTCTTTGCTTTTTGCCAAAGATTAGAACAGAAACGGTACATATGGCTGACCAGGACAAGCATCACTTCGTGCTCAGACTGGTGCATTTGGTACTGAGCATATGCAGAAGACTTGAGCTTTGTCACACAGCTTGTGTTGCCTGCGGTAATTTCGTTGCACTCGTTTTCTCCATTAATTTGACACGGAATACATTGGTTATTTTTTAAAAAAAAAAACCCATATAAAATGCCAACATATCCCTACGTGGTAGGAATAGAAATTATTTAATTTTCTGGATTATGATACTTCCAGCTGAAGCGAGTTTGAGAGCTCTAGGTAAAAGCCTGTTGTGCAAGAGGTAAGTTGCACTCTTTTGGGGAGAGGGAGCCTGAGGCACAGACAGCATCACCCGAGCTGGGTGGAAGGGCGCCGGTGGTGGGGCTGAGCTGCGCCCCAGGTCTGGCCCCTGCCTGCAGCCCTGCTGTGGAGCTGCACAGCTCAAGCCTCGCTCCCTCCGTGGGATGAGCCGGTGCGGCAGGGTGGGATTTTAGGAGCTGCAGGGCCTCCAGGCAGGGGACGTTGTACCAGGAAGCCAAAGACCTGTGGTGCGTGTGTCCCTAAGAGCTGCACGGCGTTTGCTTTGCGTTGCCAATGACAGCTCTGATGTGACTTCGCAGTTGTTCTGGGGACATCTCCTGCCTTGCCTGGTGCCCGGGTCTCCTGCCCGGGTCCAGGGGAGCCTGGACCTCGCGGACCTCTGGCCCAGCTCGCTGACTCCTTGGGTATTTGTTAAACAACTCTGCCCTTAGTCTTCAAGTTAAACGTAGTTGCAAACTGAGCAAAATCTCTTCTGTGTTTAAATTGGGAGGAGTGATAAAATATCTCTTTGCCAAAAAAGGAAACAATAGGCCTTATTTATTAAATACTATTGCAGATTTTCTCCAGATCCCTTTTTCCTGGGGCTACTAGTTTTCTGCTGTTCTAGCTCGGTTGTTAGAGTGTTGGTGAGAGGGGACTTAGACTCGTTTTTAGTTGTGGTCACTCATCAAACAGGTAAGGATTCCACGGAGCAGTCGGGGTGGAAGGGAACGAGCATCAGCATCTGTCTATGTCAGGAGCTTCATCAGGCCCCACATGTCTGTCCGGCGGCTCCTGGCCTCTCTGAGCCCGGGGTTGGTACCGCTGGGGCGAGCGTTCCCCCCTCAGGCTGGGAGGGATGAGGTGAGCACAGGCAGCGCCCACCGGGGGGACGCACACAGAAGCCAAACCGGTTCATTTTGATTTTTTTTAAGCTGCAGTGTAAGGTTTTCTCAGCTACCAGGTTCACAGCTGTTCAATGGATGGTGTGTAAGAGCATAACCCATTTTTATAGAATTGTTTCTCCTTTATTGCTTAAGGCTAATGGAGGAAATAGTCTAATTTTGTCTTAGAAATTCTCTATTAAAATTGTTGGTTTGAGTCCATCCGCTCATAGATTCTGACTGATGAAACTGCAGGCTGTGATTTCCGGCAGTTATAACTTTATCACTATTCACTACCCAAGAATATTACAGCTTTAAAACAGCCTTAAGCAAAAGGATGTTATTTCTTTGTACTAAATTTGGTTCATGGAAAAGAAAAAAAAACTCAAAACACTGGTAATCCGTACTGCATAGCAAACTCTTCTGAAAAATGTTATTGCACATGTAAAATATGAAAACTTGACTCTGCTGTGTGTTAGGCAATCCTGTAATCTTTTTCCTTTTTCTTTTTTTTTTTTTTTCTTTTTTGATTCTTGTTAAATTCATTTCTTAAGTGCTTGGTTGGAAGACTGTGACAATAGCTCATGAAATTGAGTGTTATTTTTCTTTCTTTTTTTTTTAAATATGTAAAGTGCAGTCTTCTGTATTCATGCATATTGTACATATCTGTATATGTTTTACTGAGCAACTAAATAACAATAAATATGATGTTAATGGTGGCTATTGAATACTTCATGCCGTGTTTGTTAATTTTTGTAGCAAGTCCTTTTCCCCCTCAGATGTGAAGAAGCGATGCTGCCGACATGTGGGTAAACCTAGGCCTCGTGATGACGGGCACAGATTCTGCCCATGCCCTGGGGACGCCGATGGTGATGGTGATGGACACGGGGGTCACAAATGTTGGAGCCAACCCCAGCAACCAGAAGCATCTTTTTAGCTCGGGGCATTTGTTTTTCCTCCACGAAGCACACGGTGAATCCGTGGGTTTGCTGGGCCACCCCACGGGCAGTCCGTGGGTTTGGGAAGGAAGGGCAAAACCTCCCCGGGAGCCACTGCCGGGCTCTCAGGAGGCTCCTCCGGGGTCCAGAGGAAGCCGGAGCACTGGACTCGCCACAGCACTGCTTCTGGATAGGTCTTTCAGCTGAATTCTGTGAATAAAAAGACTAGAGCTCTGACCAAGATTCTTACAGATCCCTTCACCGCTGTTATTCCGGGTTGGGTCTATGGTAACTGGGAGGTAACGCACCGAAATGCAAATAAAGCACCGAGACATTGCACCCCATCCCATCCCTCTGCTCGGTTTGTAACGCTGAAAGCACAAATGGAAAAATGAAGCTGTTCTGAGAGCCATTTCCAATGCATTGAGGGAGAAAGCTTTCCTTTATTCTCAAGCTATGCTTTTAGTATTTAGAAGGGACAAAGCAGTGTGGAAGGGAAGTGTGATCTGCTTTAAATGTGTGAGCTCACCTCTTGCTGTTTTGGCTGCGCTGGAGGTAGCAGAGAGAAATTTGTAAACTTCGGCTGCCCAAAGCTTTGAAATGTTCTCTCATTAAATCTGTTTGTTACATGTTAGATACTTTGTAACTCTAGCTTTAGAAACAAATACTTTGCTTACTTTTTATCTATTTTCACAGCTTTTTGCTACTCGCTGTGCTAGTAGTAGTGTGCGTGTTTTTCAGCTCAAACCCACCGAAATTATTGAAATTACTTTTTCGGTATTGGGCGTTTTTTGAGTTTGGACTTTTTTTCAATCCTGAGAGAGAAGTACAAGTCGTGTTCCTGACAGCTGGGCCCTTCCTTCTTTGCGCTGGAAACGTGCAAAAGAGGAGCCCGGTGCCCCTCCTCGCAGCCTGGTCTGGCTGGAGGGAGCTGCTTGTGGGCCTCGCCTGC
>NW_009693552.1:35793-36417 GCF_000703405.1 Apaloderma vittatum
ACCTCTCTGCAGCCCATCCCCAGAGGCGCCAGCAGGTCGGTGACCCCAGATATTGAGACCATTTGGACCCTTTCGGTGCTGGATCCTCGAGGTGTTCGGTGCAGCTTGGTAAGGCTCGTGACCTCTGGTGATGCTGGCATGGTGCTGGCTTGCCCTGAACACTTGCCTTCGTCCCCACGTTCTGTGCTCAGAGACTCGTTTCTGGTCTGTGTCAGTGTTAAGCAGGGATTATAGTTTACTAACTAAAGAAAAGCAAGTAGTTGGTCAGAGAGCTTTTATAGTTCTTGCTGTCCTGATCATCGTTCCCTGTGCATGGAGACTGTGCCGAGAGTCGAAATCTAGCTGTAGCCGTGTCTCTTTTCTCAGGCCGTTTAACTGATTTAATTACGTTCTCCGAGTTATTTTCTGCATGCGGCTTTGGCATTCCCCTCACGGAGGAGTCCCCATAAATACGTATTGTTCGTTGGGCAGGCAGGGATCCACCGGCAGCGCAGCTGGATCCCGTGTGCTGAGATCTGCCCACGGCACGGGGGGCCGGCGGACACAGAGCCCCGCGGCAGCCTGGGCAACTCAGCCCTGGCACCCGAGCGGGCAGAGCCCGGTGCAGCTCTTGGCGCGGCTCGG
>NW_009693552.1:36702-36981 GCF_000703405.1 Apaloderma vittatum
TAAACATGGGAATGAAAATTTGAGTCAATGACACCTTTCTGGCTGAGAAACTTGTTAGAAAATGGAATTATGATGAGTTTCTTTTCATCTTCATTAAGTATTTCTAAAAGTCTCCAAGCTACGTGCCTGAAGCGGTTACTCTCCTGCCTGGTGACCGGAGTTTGTGGCCTCCCCAGCAGCTGTAGCTTTATGGCCAATAACTTCACATGTATTTTGCTTGTAAAATGTCTGAGAAGTCTCTGCTGAGCTGAACTCCGTAACTGTGCCTGCCAGGCAGAG
>NW_009693552.1:37031-37314 GCF_000703405.1 Apaloderma vittatum
AGCTTATTAATGGTGGTGCAGAAAGTGGAGGGGACAAGACCTGAAGAAAATCATTCAGGTCATCTTTGGTTAATTAGTGGAGGATAGCTCCCTGTTCTTGGATTCCCAGAGCTCTGACCAGCCCAACTAAAATTGACAGGGCACTGGGGGGGGTGGTTCTTAACATTTTTGTTTCAAAAAAAACCTAAAGCAACCAACCAACCCTTCATCCCCAGCTGTCAGCGGGGCGAAGGTTCGAAGCGATAGACGAGGGAAGTGCCCGCCGGGCGCGCAGCCTGCGTTG
>NW_009693552.1:37420-40853 GCF_000703405.1 Apaloderma vittatum
AGCCCCGCGGGTTCCAGGCCTGGCTCCTCCCTGGGGAGCGGGAGGTGGGAACGGAGGTTCCTCTGCGCTCTCACTTGGCCTCGGGCACGCAGCCGGCACTGGCCCATGAACCGTGGCTGAGCCCCATCTCGCCCAGGTCACTGCCCGTAGCCCTGTGCTAACCTGTGAGCCCTGGTTACTGTTCACCACCTCCTCTTAGGGGCTACCCCTACTAGTCTGCAGACAAAGAAGCTCTTGAAATTAGCTGTTAAATTTGACGTTAAAACATTAATTCCAGCCTCCTTCTTGAAGAAGAAGAAGAAAGCTGAGCGGTTTGGTGCTGTGAGGGCTCAGGTCGGCTGACCCATCCTGAGGGGTTTGTGATGCATCGGGGTTAACTGGCCGGAATAGTCAGTGCTGAGCTTCGAGAGGTGGGAACTTTTCTCAATTTCCTTTTATCCTCTGCAAAATGCCCCCCTCTCTCTTTCCCCTTTCTCTGCCCGCCCTCACCCCCCCCCTTTTCTCTTTATAAAGCTGGAATTCTTCCAGACTCTGCTCTGGGCTTGCAAGAAAACTTTACTGTGTAAATTTGCTCTTTGTGTTGGGAGTCCTTTGTTTAAACAGCATTGTGAGCTTGCTGGGGAGGGATGGAAAGAGGGGGAGCTGGGAGGAAGAATTTGAAAAGCCCTGACCCCTGATGAATAAAATCCAGCACATTAACACATTCTTCAATAAATTCATGATTGCAGATAAGGTGGGAGTCCCCAGGGCCGGGCTTTTCATTAACCCCCTGCTGACTAACCCAAACAGACGCAGTGTTTTGTGAGCGCGCCAGGACAAGCAGAGCCCTTTTGTGGCGGAGGGGCCGGGCGCGCATGGGGAGATCTCCTTTAGGAAGCCAGGTTACAAAATGGGACTCTATTTCAGAACAAACTCCTTTTGGTTAGTTTGATGAGATTACAGAAGGGAAAAGGCTTTAACAAGGGGCTTATTGAGGCTAAGTAACTGTTCTGAATACAGTGAGGACCAGGGCAGAAAACATACGATCCCCAAGTAAACAGGCACCTCTGCAGTTTGGCCAGAACAGCGGAGCGGGACGTGCTCGGCGTGGTGGTTGTGCCGCACGGGGGGATGCTCAGAGGTGTGGACGCGTGTGGGAGCCGGTGACAATCGTGCACTTGTGCAAAAGAGCCGTGTCCCTTCTCAGGCCTTGCTGTGGAGTGTGAGATGAGACCCCAGCCCGCTCTTTGCACCCGCCGTGCCATGGAGCCACCCCAAGAACAGCCATGCGGCTACAGCCAGCACCCCGGCCAGCCGCACCGTCCCCTGCAGACGTAGGGCTGGGAGAGGCCTTGGAGAGACACCTACACCATGTCCAGAGCGAGAGTCCCACCTCCAGCAGGGTTTTAGGCTTACTGGTTCTTCATGTACCTGTGTGGAAAGCCTAGTCAGGAAATACTTTTGCTTTTGTGGTGACCTATCCCCCAAAATTCCCCAGCCAGCACCCCGGCCAGCCGCACCGTCCCCTGCAGACGTAGGGCTGGGAGAGGCCTTGGAGAGACACCTACACCATGTCCAGAGCGAGAGTCCCACCTCCAGCAGGGTTTTAGGCTTACTGGTTCTTCATGTACCTGTGTGGAAAGCCTAGTCAGGAAATACTTTTGCTTTTGTGGTGACCTATCCCCCAAAATTCCCCCCTTCCACACTGGGGAGATTTTCTGGGTTGTTCCTTAGAGTATTTAAATTTTTTAATGGTCTGGATCCTGCCTGTGCTCTCAAATCTTGGTCTGCCAAGCAAGTAAGAGTATCACTCAGCCCCCCAAAAATATGTTTGGGATGAAAAACAGCAAAGTCATGAGTTTATCTGAGGTCCCTGCTGCCTGCCAGCAGCAGCGTGTGCCCTTCTCAGGCAGCCGCCGCACGAGGCTGCTCGGCTCGCTGAGGGGTGACTCCGTGCCTTCCACAGGGCAGCTCATGCCCAAGTCGAGTGAATCTTGTCCTTCAGGATTAACCCTGGGTGTTCTGCACAGGGCTCTGCCATACCTGCGGGCAGAGCCAGCCGCGCTGTTGTGCACCCTTCTGGGGGTGATGGCCCCTGGCCTGTCCTGCCAGCTGTGGGGGAACCAGTTGATGATTTAACCCCTAAATCCCTTATAAACAAATAGCATATCTGCTGCAGCCTTCCCTCACCACCGCACTGTGAGCAAATGCAGCAGGGGCTGCTCTTCAGTCTGTTTTAAACTATTTAAATTTCAAGGTTAATAGAGAGACGTATATTATATTTGCAATTAAATCAAATTATCTCAGTTCATGGACCCTCAAGGTTCCTTATTCTCGATGCAGTGAGATTAGAAATTGCCAGTTTCCCTAATTAACGGCCAATACCCTCAGCTCTGAGATCTCTCTGCGTCTAGCACCACACTCTGCCCAGGTTTCAGCCTGAAATAACCCCAATGCCTTGCGCCCTGTGTGAACAACATCCTAGACATCCTTTCAGGAGGACGGATCCAGGCTCTTTTCAGGGATGTCCAATGACAGGACAAGGGGCAACGGGTACAAGCTGGAGCATAAAAACATGAGGAAAAGCTTTTTCCCTGTGAGGGTGACAGAGCCCTGGCCCGGGCTGCCCAAGGAGGTCGTGGAGTCTCCTGCTCTGGAGACATTCAAACCCCGCCTGGACGCATTCCTGTGCGATCTACTGTAGGTGATCCTGCTCTGGCAGGAGGGTTGGACTAGGTGATCTTTTGAAGTCCTTTCCAACCCTGAACATTCTGTGATTCTGTAAGCCTGATGTACCTTATCACAGCTCCTGCTTACAAGCCCTAGAGGAGGCAGCCCACTGTGGGCAGAGATGGCTGCTGCTTCCACGCAGTTTAGTATTTTACCATTGCTCCGTCTCGTTGACACGAAGCACCTGGAAGAAGAAAACCCTGGTTGTTTGGGTAGGTGGAAACGATGGGCTCAGGCTCCGGCTGTGGGTTCCTGCGAGTCACTGCCCTGTGCCAGGCAGAGGACGGGAGTTTCCTTTGGAACAGCCCGGGTGCTCTCCTGGCGCTGCCGTTAACGTTTTGCACACATGGCTCTGCAGGGCTGACACGTTTGACTCGAAGGAGCAGTTGCAGCTCCTTCCCATGGAAAATCCATCTGTTCCCCTGCACTCCCTGGTGCGAGGGGTCTCGGTGCCGGAGCGGGGGTGATGGCAGGGTGGGTATTCTTTGCTGTGCACCCTGCTCGGCTGAGTGACGCTGTGCTGCGCTGGGCTGGTTAGAAGGGGTCGCTCAGGCATGTTCCTCCCTTTCTTTTTCCTTCCTTATTATTCGAGACTTTGCTTTGTAAGAAAAGCCTATTTTTCACATGTTGGGGCTGTTATTTATCCCCTCAGCTGTGTTCGCACTCTGCAGAGAAAAAGTCCCGAGGGCAGCCTGTACCGGGGGCCAGGGCCCGGGGGCCAGGG
>NW_009693552.1:40922-41601 GCF_000703405.1 Apaloderma vittatum
GCTCGGGGGGGCGGAGGGTGCCCTGCCACTGCAGATGGTAACTGGCCCAGTGGGCAGTCCGACTGGTGGGAGGGAAGCCAGCCCGGGCACTGCTCCCCGGCTCGCTGGTCCACGCACGCGTGGCTGTAGCCGGGCTGGCATGTCCCTGGGCAGGGCGTCCCGTGCCCTCCACTAGAAGTAACCGTGGCCAGGGGATGGCATGGGTAAATGCTAGCCTGACAATAAAGGTATTTCATCTTAATTTGAGCTGTTAAAAGTATCCCTTTTTCTGTGATTTATGGTGCAAGATCAGTCCAGGAGGCCCACATGGGTCCAGCACAGGTCGGACCCCGGTGGGGACATTACCGGGGCTGGTTCGGCCTTTCAGCACTTTAAAGGCTGTTTGTGTTTGATGGGCTGATGCGTATCAAATGCAATCCAGCTTCCCAGTGTCTGCTCTGTCAGCCCCCTGATGCTGGCCTTTGACAGATAAAGCACCCCCTCCCCGAATTTCTGATTTCACACTGATGCACAAACATTCTTTGGCAATTTGAGCCCATTGTATTTAAGTAGTTAAATTCCTTAAGCATGTGCCTCTGAGAATACAGCGGTGATATTCATTACAGGAATATCAGTGTGGTGGCAGCGCTGCCTATCTGGCCGTGTCAGGCGACCCACAGCAGTGACGGTTCCGTCGGAC
>NW_009693552.1:41692-42780 GCF_000703405.1 Apaloderma vittatum
CTGCGGCAGCACACACCCGTGCATCCTGCTGGGGGGCTTCATCCTTCCTGTGCCCGAGGAGCAACGCTCACACAGCTCACCAAGCCCAGGGTGCGGGCTGGCCGCTGTGACGGTGGCTGGGGCTTGTGACTGAGGGCTGGGCTCTTTGACCTCGCCTGGAAGACTCTTTTCCAAGCCAAGAGCGGCCACTGCGTGCGGGAGCAGCCTGGCAATCAGGAAAAATGGTCCCAGGAAGGGAAGCAGCTTTGGCAAAGGCAAGGATTTAATTGTTCTTGACTAAGTGGGGGGAGCCGGAGGGGGCACCGTTGCTGGGATCTGTTACAGCTCTGCATCTGATCTGCTCGCCCTTGCCTCAGAAACTGCCCCGTGTGATGCAGTCACTTGTGAGTTAAGATTTAGTTTCAGATGTCTTAAGTTATTATGGATGCTTGAAAAGGTTACATCTGCAACTCATTTTCTATGTCATTGACGTTCTTTTCTGACAAATAATTTCAGAAATATGCAGCAAAATGTTTTGGCCCACAAATGCTGCAGCTCACCAAGTGTGCAGACCACATCTTTACACATTTTGTAAGAAAAAGCTTAACTCCTCATGTGCTTTCATGGCTCTGCTTGCCTCAGCAAGGCACGAGGGAGGTAGGAAGCTCTCACCACTGCCCAGCCCTTGCTGCCAGCTTGTTACTGAGGGACGGTGGAGCAGGGAGGTGGGAGTGCAACCCCCTCCCCACATGCTGCCAGGGCTGGCAGGGCCGGGGCTGTGGAGGGCTGCCTGTGTCCCTCTCTCCAGTGCTCCATGCATGATAGAAACACAAGGGAAGACAACTGGTAGGTGACGTGTTCTAGTGACAGCCACGTCCTTGGTTCTAGAGAGACGTGGTTTGGGAAGGAAACACTCTCGGGCACAAGTGCTGTGTAGATCTGATGACACCCAGGCTTTAAGGCACAGGTGTTTTGTGGTGTCAGGACCTGGAAGAACTTCAGACATCATCAAAACAACAAGCCTGAAGGAGAGAATGCAATCACTTTTCTGGGGTAGTCAGATGCTGTGTGTTCCACCGTGTCCCAGGCGCTGCTCGTGGCGGGGGGTG
>NW_009693552.1:42830-47350 GCF_000703405.1 Apaloderma vittatum
CCTGGGCTCCCGGCTCCTGCCACAGCATGGTCCTGATTCCAACGAGATGTAATCCAGATTGTTTGAATGAGAAAGCAGTGACCTTGGCTTTCTGGTTAATGCTCAGGTGTATGCAACAAGAGAAATAAGAGAGAGTTGCCACCCTGGAATCCTCATCAAAGCCAAGTATCATTCATGTAATTTGCTTTGGAAAGTGGAAATTGTCTTTTTATTTACCAAGCACTGCTGATGTCCAAGATAACATTTGTATCAGATGAGAGTTTTAAAGTGCTGCTCAGACAGAGCTGCTGACCTTCTTCTGGTCTTATTGAATGTGACGCATTTGACACGCTCTCTTCTGTTATCTAAGAGACCAGCCTGGCTGAGAAAGGTGGCTGCTGCAGCGAGCAGCGTGAGGTTAGATGTCATCTGAGTGTCTCTGCTTGATTTGCCTTTGCAGGCAGAGCTCAGCGGGAACTTTGCTATTGGGATGAAAGCCATAGCTTAACCTAAGGGCCGTCTGAAATAACTTCATTGTAGAGTGGTATCCTGAGTGAAGATGGGAGTCTGCAGGAACGCTTCCCTTTCCCCAGCTTGCCTTTGTTGTTGCTACTTTGGTGAATATTAAGAGGGGTTACTGACCCTTGCAAGCCCGCGACCTCTGTATCTGAAAGGCTGGTGGAGGAGAGCCTTCTTCAGAACCTTGCCGAGCCCGTCCGTCCCCATCCAGCGCTCTCCTTTCTTTGCCAGCGTGACACCATGGAAATGCGGGCTGTGGAAATGCACCTTCAGAGCTGCCACCCTGGGAGCAGATTTGGGGTGCTCCCGCCATGTGCGGCTGATGGCTTGGCTTCATGTCCCTCAGACAGGGTCGTGCCTTCTCCGGGAACGGACTCAGCAGGCAGTCTGGCTCACATCCTGCGAGAGAGACCTGGTGGATCGTGTGGCTGATGAGAAGAAGAGTGCAGAGGAAACTAATCTGGGGAGAACGCGGGAGGCACACAGCGAAGGGCTGCGCATTGATCCGAGGGAATCGCCACGGAAAGTCCACAGCGACTCACGCGCTGCCTTGTCTGTGCCACAGCGGCGTTGCTGTGTGCTGTCACACTGCACACACGGGCTCCCTCTCTGTCACTTAATGCCTGATTCTTCCATTGTCAAGGACAATACTTTGAATGTCATTCGTCAGTTTTGGAGAAGGCAAAGGAGGGGACCAGATTTTAATTTTACAATGCCTCCCTGTTTCAGGAGCTGCAGCACCCTGCATGCACGTGTGGAGCTGCAGGTTCTCGTTTCCCTGGGGAAGCTCTTGCTGGTGTTGGGCAAGCCTCAGTGAGGGGCACAGCACAGCACCCGGCTGGTGCTCACTCAGCATGCTGCCAGGCGCAGCACCTCTCCTCCTGCAGTTGTGGGAATTTGTTCCTTCCAGGAGTGGGACGCTTGGGAGGGAATTTGATGAATTCAGTGGAAAGGTTCTGGTTCACTGCACAAGGAGGAAAGGGTTCTGTAACTAGATCCTGCAAAATCCACTAATGCCATGGAACTTACCATAATGGGCCTTGGCTGTTTTGTGGGAGCCAGTGAGAATAAAGCTGGTTTTTCTTCTTTTGCATTGGTTGACGGCTGCTCCTCCCATAACTTTTCCCTCCAGGTTCCATGAGCCAAGTCACTTTGACTGAGCTGTATCTGACAGGTAGGGCCAAGCTTAGGGCGTGCAGTAGGCGGGCAGTTTGGTGTGAAATCCTCTCACTGCTTGCTTTTATTTCTACTTTCATGTGCAGGTTGAAGTTCTCCACATAAATGAGCCTCAGGAACACTGATGGTACCTGAGAGGAAGCCCAGCCAACAGCCCCTCAGGAATCCAGGCTCGCGCCGTGCCAGGCTGGTGCACGCCCATGCTGTGTCCCACCGTGGGTGCAGCAGTCCCTGCAGCCAGGGCAGCTCACACCAGCCCTCCCGGCCCCTGCGCACACAGCCCGCAGTAGGCTCTGTTGTGCAGTCCTGGCCTCGCTTCGCTTATGCCCATTAAAGCATGAGCTGGCTCCTGGGTGACTCCGGAGAGCGGTCCTTTCGTTAGAGACTGGCCCATCGTCGTGGAGCAGCCATGGAGAAGCCACCCTCACCTGGAAGGTGGCCAGAGTTCATGGAAGTGAGGTGCTGCTGTAGGTATTTGCCTTGTGCTTGATGTGCTGCCACGAGTTTCTTGCCTGTAGATTTGGGGGCTGTGTGCTGGGGGGAGTTATAAGGGCAGCTGTTAACTTTCATTAATTGTGTGAAAGGCTTTTTTTTTCCCCTCTGAGGTAAGGGTATTGAGTAATTGTGTTGTTTATTGCACTTAATGGGACATTAATCAAGAGCACTGGAGGAGCCAGTGCACTCCCAATGGGCTGTGCGTTCTGCTTATTGTGTTAATCCCAGGTATGATGTTAATTATCGTATGAGCTCTGGAAGCATCCGGTTTCTGTAGCGCATCCTCACAAGCTGTAGCCTCCAGGAAAAATTTGAAATGACATCCTTTGGTTGCCCTCTTCCCAGGCACTGCAGCTGGAGCTCCCGTTGCTGCGCCTTTGTGAGGCTGAACTCGTGGGCAGGGCACTGCAGGTGTGGAGAGAGGGGCAGCTGCTGGCCTGCAAAGCACCTTCGGGAGAAGGGGCAAAGCTCCCGGCCCTGCTCCCGGCTGTCCCCACTAACGAAGCAGAGAGGCGCAAGTCTGAGGCACCTCGTCATCGACGGCCGCTGGAAGGGAGAGCCTTTACTGATCTCCTCCGCAGAGCACAGGGAGATGGAAGCTCTGGCCCCAAACCCTGCGCTTTAACAGATAATTATTTCTGTTCATGTTTTATGAGAAGGTGCTCAGTGAGGCAAGACAACACCTTTAAAAATTAGATCTCTTCTGGTTAACACAGCTGAGTCGAGCCCCGAAAGGCCTTTTCATGGCTCTGAGAAGCATAAGGTAGAGGCAGAGTGTGACCTAACAATGGCAGTCTCTCTTTCATCTCCATTTTGAGTGCTTTGCTTAACGACCATAAGTATTTGTCCCCCAGTTAGCAGAGGTTTATTGTCTTAAAAATCTCTAGCGTACTGGATCACTGTAATTTAGTTCTTGTGTTTGTGTTCTACACTTGTGTTTTTCCCATCTCGCTTTTGTCCTCGCTCTGCAGTGCTGAGAGTTTGACATTGCACCATCTTCTTTTCATGTGGAATCATGTCTGCAGAGGGGAAAGGCACCTCCTGCTCATGCAGCGAGATCTTTTTGCGGAGAGGAAGGCATGTCATGAACAGTCTCTCACGAGGTCCCTGCCCCATCAGGTCCTGAGATTCTTTGAACTTCTATTCCTTTGGGGGTCTGCACTTTGCTGCTTAAGAACTGTCAGAGGATGTTACTGTTTTCCTCTGTTTGGTGAGGATGTTCCCTAAGATGTTTTCCCCATTAATTCAGCCGCATTAGGGAGTGCAGTGCAAGGCTCACGCTGTTTAAGTAAATCTGGTCTTGGTGTTGGAGCCCTCGTGATGGACAGTAATGAGATGCTGAATGGATTTGTAATGAAAACCCAACTGGCTGAGTGTGCAGGGTAGCAGTACAGTGGCTGCTGTAATCTTCCTGCTTTGCAAATACGTTAGCAGCCATGGGGATTTTTTAATGGTTAATGATGTTTAGGAAAGTTTTGTTTCTAAAATCTGGCAAAACATCTCCCAGGCTTCTTCCTGTACAGTATCTGTCAGCCTTTTGGGATCAGCTGATATTAATTTGAGACACTTGGGAGTTTATTTGACTATTGTGGTGCTGAGTCTGTTTGTCCAGACAGACAGATTTACTGCCTAAATTCTCCTTTGTAGAATCACAGGTGTTTCTGTCTGTCCTATCTGTTGTCTTAGAGCATGGCATTTAGTGGATGCCCCTGAGATAAACGTGCTAGCGAAGGGATATGAGTTTTCAAGGAGAAGCTGGTCGGTTGGACTCCTCTTGTAAGCTACTCTGTTGTCAGTCACCTCCCCATCCCCTTGCATTCTCTAGAGACGCCCCAGTTTATCTCGTTTGAGATGGATTTAGCTTTCCATTACTCTTGGCTCCGCACGCTTCCCTTCCTGCAGCCCTCACTCAGCGGAGCTTTGGATGCTCATTTTTCAGGTATGGAAGGTGAACCTCTCGCTGTTACAGACAACGAGAGGCTTGCATGTGCCTTGCTCCTGCCGTGGGTGCTGTTCCCATGGAGGTTTGAGCCCGGTCACAGCCTGCATAACCCCCCACAGCAGGTCCCAGGCTGGGACCCCTAGCTCCTCTCCTGCTCTGCTCCATGGGGGCTCCCTGCGCAGGAGATCGCTCCTGGAGAAACCCGGCGGGGCATGGGTCAGCTGGGCACCTCTGGGGCCGGGCTGCTGCTTGAGGGCTGCTGCCATGCCGAGGGCACAGCACGGGCACATGGCACTGGGACAGGGCACCAGGACACAGCAGTGGCATCTGCTTGGGTGCTGCAGGGTAGCTGGTGGGGATCTCAGCAGGGTTCCTGCACGGATTGGACCGGGGTGATCAAAGGGTGACC